>NC_139941.1:7043754-7106254 GCF_963454915.1 Gymnoscopelus microlampas | reverse complement strand
GGAATGCATGGGACTTAATACAACATAATTTAGTAAAACAGTTGTAATTCCTGAGGTGGCACCTTGGTTGCTTAAGACACCAAAGATAGACTTTCATGTGCTAGAGGTTAAAAGACAAGAAAGAGGAGAAGTCGACTTGATGTATGTTTTTAATAATCGAGTAGAGGCAGAGTACAGTGAATATGTACAAATCTACTCTGATGGATCCGTAGACCCAGAGATGGAAAGAGCAGGGGCAGCCTTTGTGGTACCGGGAGTCAAGTATACAGTTTTTAAACGTGCAACAGACAAACTTGGTGTATACACTATGGAGATATATGCAGTGCTAATGGCGTTACGATGGGTAGAGGAGGTAAAACCTGATAAAGTAGTGATATGTGTAGACTCTTCTTCGGTACTCAAAAGCCTGCAGTCATTTAGATCTAAGTGCAGAGAAGATTTGATGTATCAGGTGTTACAGACACACAATAATCTAATTCAAATGGGGATTGAAACACAATTCATGTGGGTCCCAGCACATGTTGGCATAGAAGGTAATGAAGAAGTAGATGTGTTGGCCAAGAAGGCTCTGTTAAATAATGACATCCAGCTGAATATAAGTCTTAGTAAGTCAGAGGCAAAATCAATTATATGGAAGAAAGTTGTGACAGAATGGCAACAATCATGGGTAGAAGAAGAAAGGGGAAGACAATATTTTAGATTCCACAACAGAGTGAATGCAGGAAGAAAGAGGAGAAACGGAAGTAGGAGAGGAGGTTATTATAACAGGACTAAAAATTGGACACAGCACATTAAATAGGACCTTGCATCTGATGGGGAAACACCCCGCAGGTTTATGTGATAATTGCCAAGAGGAAGAGACTGTCGAACATGCTATGATGCATTGTAGGTTATATCAAGCCGAAAGAGAGGCCATGATTGAAGAGCTGAGGGAGGTGGGAATTGAAGAAATAACGTTTGAAAGGATAGTGGGGGCAGCAGAGGACAACTCAGGCAGAGGCACAGTGGTGAAATGTATTAAAGAAACAGGACTGTGGGATAGAATTTAGTGAATTATGGATGAACAGAAGAGGGCGGTAATGCAACTATAAGGATGCCAACCGCCACAAAACACCATAAAGAAGAAGAAGAAGGTAGTGTTATTTGGACAGGTGACAACATGTCTCTGCATATGAACAAGGAAGAGAGAAAGAACAGCTCCGTAACTGTCTCCTGTTGTTTCCCTGTTTGTTGAGGTAATTAATGTACAGTTATTAAAGTACTGTTATTAAACATAACAGATTGTTCAAAATAAGCACTTTGTATGTAATGTAAAGCAAAGCTTGTCTTGGGGTTAATTATGCCATAAATATAGTGAGTGGGTATTAGTTTATTATTGTTTGTTGTGAAGTCTAAGCACTAGGCAGTCAGAACCATGGCAGCCAACTGCTGCTTTCAAAATGTATTATGGTTTGTTTCACTTTTACAGTATTTGTGTTGCTGCCTTTAGTGTTTAAAGCTCCTGTTGTGTGTTTAATATGTTGGTCTACTTTTTGCATTTGTGGTTATTTTTCGTTTGGATTTAGTTTAGTTAATTCCAGTGGTGTAAAGTAACTACACTACATTTACTCAAGTACTCTACTTAAGTCCAATTTTGAGGTGTTTGGAGTGGAGGTGGAGTATTTCCAATTTTCAATACTTTGACTTAACTTCTACTCCACTACCTCTCAGAGAAAAATATTGTACTTTAACTCCACCACAATGATTTGAATACTTTTGTTACTTTGTAGATTTTAGATATTATTACAAAACATACATTACCCACTTACTTCAGCCCTATATACATTCTTTTGAAAATAGCTGATCTACAAGCTCACAATGCGCCGCGATGAGACTTATTGTGAGCTTGTAGATCTGCTATTTTCAAAAGATTTGTATACATTGTGTACATTTGAAAACATGGTACATTCTGCATAACAAGTACTTTTTCGAGTACTTTTCGTACTTTAAGTACATTTTTATACCAATACTTTTGTACTTTTACTCAAGTCAATTTTGAATACCATACTTTTACTTATACATTGCAGTATTGATACTATAAGTAAAGAAATGTAGTACACCACTGGTTAATTGTCTCCAGTAATGACTTGTTATGTGTCTTTGTAGTGGGTCTGCCAATCCAGTATAACCTGTTGTCAGAACAGACACATGACATTTAAAAATAATCACTTCTAAAACAATATTACTAAACATTACTGGATAAACCAAATAGTTTGTTCCAGTTCATCGAGTTAATTCGAGTAAAAGTACAAAAGTATTGGTATAAAAATGTACTTAAAGTACCAAAATAGCAGATCTACAAGCTCACAACATCTGCTATTTTCTAATGGCCAAAATGCATATAGGGCTGAAGTGGGTAATGTATGTTTTGTAATAATAATCCAAATCAACAAACTAGTAACCCAGGGTTACGTATGTAACCCAGGTTTTATTAGTAGCGTAAGCAACTGCTTACTATGGGATATCATTGCCCCCTGGCGATCACACAGAGCAACAACAGGACTCCCTGAACTCCAATGTCCATTGGATAAGGGTCGTGTGGCGCAAAACCGGAAACCGGTAGTGGTATAAATACCACTGCGTCACATGAGCTCTGAAACCTCTGAAACCTTCCACTCTGCACGCTCAGAAGCACACAGAGGGGGTTCAAAACTGGTTTGACCAGCACAACTCAAGGGTTAAATAGCCAGGTTGAGAGTGTTCTTGTTCAGTGTGTAAACAACATCTGAAGAGAATTGAGCTCCTGACCCCTGGGTAGTTGAGTATAGTATCATTTTTTGTTATTTAGCAAGCTGCTAGTAGTTGTACACTAAGTGCTTTTCTATTAGTACTGTATTATTAGCTTGTGTGGTAGTCTGTAGTTTCTAGTAGTTTTTGTGTTTTTTGTGCTAAAAGCAGTTGGCTATTGGCACCCTGGAGTAGAAGTAGTTTCAATAGGCCACTTGGATTGCCCTGTGAAGTGTCTGGTTTGACCAGCACAACTCAAGGGTTAAATAGCCAGGTTGAGAGTGTTCTTGTTCAGTGTGTAAACAACATCTGAAGAGAATTGAGCTCCTGACCCCTGGGTAGTTGAGTATAGTATCATTTTTTGTTATTTAGCAAGCTGCTAGTAGTTGTACACTAAGTGCTTTTCTATTAGTACTGTATTATTAGCTTGTGTGGTAGTCTGTAGTTTCTAGTAGTTTTTGTGTTTTTTGTGCTAAAAGCAGTTGGCTATTGGCACCCTGGAGTAGAAGTAGTTTCAATAGGCCACTTGGATTGCCCTGTGAAGTGTCTGGTTTGACCAGCACAACTCAAGGGTTAAATAGCCAGGTTGAGAGTGTTCTTGTTCAGTGTGTAAACAACATCTGAAGAGAATTGAGCTCCTGACCCCTGGGTAGTTGAGTATAGTATCATTTTTTGTTATTTAGCAAGCTGCTAGTAGTTGTACACTAAGTGCTTTTCTATTAGTACTGTATTATTAGCTTGTGTGGTAGTCTGTAGTTTCTAGTAGTTTTTGTGTTTTTTGTGCTAAAAGCAGTTGGCTATTGGCACCCTGGAGTAGAAGTAGTTTCAATAGGCCACTTGGATTGCCCTGTGAAGTGTCTGGTTTGACCAGCACAACTCAAGGGTTAAATAGCCAGGTTGAGAGTGTTCTTGTTCAGTGTGTAAACAACATCTGAAGAGAATTGAGCTCCTGACCCCTGGGTAGTTGAGTATAGTATCATTTTTTGTTATTTAGCAAGCTGCTAGTAGTTGTACACTAAGTGCTTTTCTATTAGTACTGTATTATTAGCTTGTGTGGTAGTCTGTAGTTTCTAGTAGTTTTTGTGTTTTTTGTGCTAAAAGCAGTTGGCTATTGGCACCCTGGAGTAGAAGTTCTCTCACTTCCCTGTCGATGGCTCTGGATTCATCCTTCTGGGTGACTTCAACCTCCCGACTGAGAAGCAGCGAGACCCACTCCTTTCGTTTCTCGCCGCCTTCGACCTAGTTCTCTCCCCATCTCCCCCTACCCACGAGGCTGGCAACCAACTGGACCTGATCTTCACCAGATGCTGCTCTACAGCTAACCTGTCCGTCACTCCTCTTTCCAGTGAAAAGGTTAGAAAAGGTAAGAAATTATCTGATCACTACTTCATGTCCTACTCTCTCTCTCTCTCCTCTCCCCCCTCACAGCCCCTCCCTACCCACATGATTTCCTCACGTCGCAACCTTCGCACACTATCCTCCACTGATCTCTCCTCCTCTGTTCTCTCTGCTCTCCCTGCCCCTGAATCCTTTGCTCTTCTATCCCCTGACACCGCCACTGATCTTCTTTTCTCTACCCTATCCTCTTCTCTAGACCATCTCTGTCCCCTCACCACCAGGCCTGCACGCCAAACCCCACCTGCTCCCTGGTTGTCGGACTCAGTGCGTACTGAGAGACGGAGCCTGAGAGCGGCTGAGCGCAAATGGAGAAATGGCAACCTCCCGGAGGACCTTCTTACCTTCCAAACTCTCCTTTCTACTTTTTCCTCCTCTCTATCTGCTGCTAAAGCTGCTTTCTTCTGCACTAAAATTCAGGCTTCTGCTTCCAACCCTAAAAAACTATTTGAAACTTTCTCCTCTCTCCTGCAACCACCACCCCCTCCGCCCTCCTCCTCCCTCCTCCCTGACGACTTCGCCAACTTCTTTGACAAGAAGGTGAACGATATCCGATCCTCCTTCACTCCTCCCCCGGCTGATGCCCTGCGCACTACCCACACCTGTCTGCCTTCCACCCCTCCCTCCCTATCTTCATCTACTCCTCCTCCCTCTCCCCCACCCTCTCTATCCCACTTCTCTCCCCTCTCCTCTAAAGAGGTCCTTCTCCTTGTTACCTCTAGTCGCCCCACCTCATGCTCCCTGGACCCGGTCCCATCCCCTCTGCTGCAGTCCTCTGCACCTGAACTCCTTCCCTTCTTAACCCACCTTATTAACACCTCTCTGACGTCTGGCTACTTTCCCTCTGCTTTCAAGACTGCCAGAGTCACCCCCCTCCTGAAGAAACCCACACTTGACCCCTCTGAGATCAAGAACTACAGACCGGTTTCCCTTCTATCCTTCCTATCTAAAACTCTCGAACGTGCTGTCTTTAAACAACTGTCTTCCTACCTCCACCAGAACAACCTCCTGGACTCCAACCAGTCGGGCTTCAAAGTGGGTCACTCGACAGAGACTGCCCTCCTGGCAGTGACGGAGTCGCTCCATGCCGCTAGAGCGAACTCTCTCTCCTCAGTCCTGATACTCCTGGACCTGTCTGCAGCGTTCGACACAGTGAACCACCAGATCCTCCTCTCCACCCTCGAGGGGATGGGTGTCTCAGGCTCTGCACTCTCCCTGTTTGCATCCTACCTGACGGGTCGCTCCTACCAGGTGATGCTGAGAGGGTCTGTGTCAGAACCACACAGGCTCACTACTGGGGTTCCCCAAGGCTCGGTTCTGGGTCCTCTTCTTTTCTCCCTCTACACTACATCTCTTGGTGCTGTCATCCACTCCCATGGCTTTTCCTACCACTGCTATGCCGATGACACCCAGCTGATCCTCTCATTCCCCCCCTCTGACACACAAGTGGAGGCACGCATTGCTGCTTGTCTGGCTGACATCTCGGAGTGGATGTCGACGAACCACCTGAAGCTCAACCTGGACAAGACCGAGCTGATGTTCATCCCGGGGAAGGGCTGTCCTCACCGAGACATGGCCATCACCATTGAGAATGCTGTGGTGACGTCAACTCGGACTGCGAAGAATCTGGGTGTGACCCTGGACGATCAACTGTCGTTCTCGGCTAACATCGCATCAGTGACACGGTCCTGCAGATTCCTCCTCTACAACATCAGGAGGATTCGCCCCTTCCTCACGGAGAAAACAGCCCAGGTGCTCATCCAGGCTCTTGTCATCTCCCGCCTGGACTACTGCAACTCCCTCCTTGCTGGTGCTCCGGCATCAGCCATCAGACCTCTGGAGCTTGTTCAGAAAGCTGCGGCTCGTCTGGTGTTCAACCGCCCCAAGTTCTCCCACACAACTATCCTTCTCCGTTCTCTGCACTGGCTCCCCGTAGCAGCTCGCATTCAGTTTAAAACCCTGGTGCTAGCTTATAGAGCAGTGAAAGGAACAGCTCCTTCTTACCTCCGAGTTTTGGTCAATGCCCACACCCCTGCCCGACCACTCCGGTCTGCCACCTCGGGGCGACTGACTCCCTCGCCACTCAACGGTCCTTCTGGTCGATCGACACGGTCACGACTTTTTTCTGTTCTGGCCCCACAGTGGTGGAATGAACTTCCCACTGAAGTCAGGACAGCAGAGTCACTGCCCATCTTTCGCCGCAGGCTGAAAACCCACCTCTTCAGGAAACACTATCCTTCCTCTTTGCCTGGCCTACTTGTTGTTAACTAGTTGTACGAACTCTTGTTTTATTTTTGTATTGTTTTATTGGATCTTGTTTAGTCGATACACTTATTTGTTTTAGCTCGTGCTCATTTGATTTTGCCATTTTTGTCTCATCTGTTTAAGAAAGTAGGTAGCTGATATATTGCACTTTTACCTTAGCGCTAGGTATACTCTTGGTTGCTTGTTTTAGCAGGAAATGTACTTAAAACTTCTGGTGATTAGTAGTTTGCGTTCCCTACCTATGTTGAATACACTTATTGTAAGTCGCTTTGGATAAAAGCGTCTGCTAAATGACTGTAATGTAATGTAATGTAATGTAAGCAGTTGCTTACACTACTAATAAAACCTAGGTTAGATACGTAACCCTGGGTTGTTATAGCGTAGCTCTCAGCAACTGCTTACTATGGGACACATACACGTCCCCCGGGGGAGCCCCCAGTTGTGACAACCCTTACCCACACGCTTGCCCAAGGCCTCAGGACCTGCCCCCGGCAGGACCCTGGCTTACAGGCACCCCAGACCCCTCGGGTCGGGACGCGCAGGACTGAAAAGGCAAAACCTTGACGGACTTAAGTCCTGCCCCTGTCACCAATACTGGATAAAACTTAGATTATCCAACCAGTGACAGAGAAACCAAGGCCTCCTCCTCCCTGGACCATGCCTAGCCGGTCCCAGGAGGGCAAGGAAGGCCAGCCAGGTAGGAAGAGAAGCATGCCCCCGGGCACCCCTCGCATTCCCTACCATGAAACTGGCTACTGCATACACACAGGGAGAAAAAACATGCCCCAAGGCAAGTTCACATTTCTCCACCTGTAGCCTAACACTGCACCCAGGATCGTGCGCGCCATCCGAGATGCCGCCACACCCAGGTCGCAGAAAGGTGCAAAAAGGTCGTGAGACGACCACTTAAACCGTGACAGGGAGAGAGAGCACGCCCCCAGGCATGCCTCGCATCCCCTGCCGTACAACCGGCTGCTGCACTCACACAGGGAGAAAAGACATGCCCCAAGGCATGTCCAGACTCTTCTACCCGGAGTCAGCTTCTACACCCAAGACGTGCCATCTCGGATGCCGCCACGTCAAGGCTGTAGAAAGATGCAAAGGTCGAGGGAGACGACCAGTTAGCCGCGGAGCAGATCTCCTGCATCGACACCCCCTTGCAAAGGGCCCAAGATGCAGCCACGCTCCGAGTAGAGTGGGCCCCCAGTCCCACTGGAATAGGGACCCCTCTACCCACGTATGCCAACCGAATCGCCTCCACGATCCATCTGGAAAGGGTCGGTTTAGACACCGCCTTCCTCTGACCTCGGCCAAAGGCTACGAAAAGCTGAGCCGACCAACGGCCCATGGCTGTCCTCTGACATTAGAGCTAAAGAGCCCTCCAGATCTCCAGATCTACAGTCTCAAAAGGTTCAAAGATGGCCGGCATAGCACTTCCAGCACTACGGTCAGGTCCCACTTCAGGAACAAAGGTCTGTTCACTGGCCTAGCTCGCTTAGCACCGGCCATAAACCGTTGCACCAGCGAGTGCATACCCACCGACTTGCCATCGAACCCATCGTGGCAAACGGAGATAGCCGCCAGGTACACCTTGATGGTAGAGAAAGCCAAATTGTGGTCCAACCTGTCCTGCAGGTTGATCAGAAAGCTTCTCACAGGGGCCTGAAAAGCAACCACCGGAGGCGACTGCTCCAGGCACCAGGTCTCGAACATATTCCACCGAATGTCGTACTGACTTCTGGTAGAGGCTGCTCTAGCCCCCTGAATGGTGGCTACCACGTCAGGGGGCAGCCCTAGTGAGCTCAGACTCGACCTTTCCCGGGGTAAACCCACAGGTCTAGTCTCTGGGGGTCCTCGTGGAACACCTCGTTCCCGCCTTGTCTCAGGAGGTTCCTGAACAGGGGGAGAGGCCATGGCTCGTCATAAAGGAGGGGAGAGATCTCCGTCCTCCAAAAGCCCCATGCTGGTGCCACCAGCAGGACCATCCCGCCCCGGACCCTGATCCTCTCCAGTGTTGGACGGATCAGGTCCAGGGGTGGAAAGGCATAGAGTAGCACGCTCGGCCAGTCGTGTGCCAGAGCGACTACCCCCAAGGACCGGTCCTTGAGCCCCATCGAGAAGAACCGCGAGCACTTCGCGTTCTCTGCGGATGCGAACAGATCGATTTGTGCCCGGCCGAACCGGGCCTAGATCAGATCCATCACTGTCGGGCATAGCGACCAGTCCCCGTACCGGAGCCCCGTCTGGACAGCAGGTCCGCACCGCTGTTCAGGTGGCCCGGTACATGGGTGGCGCGCAGCGAAGCTAGGCGTCGCACGCTCCAAAGCGTCAGCTCACGCGCTAGTCTGTCCAAAACAAGAGACCCCAAGCCTCCTTGTTTTGTTGACATAACACATCATTGTGGTGTTGTCCGTCCTGACCAGGACAAGGCACCCTACAATGCGGCTCTCGAAAAGCTTGAGAGCCAGGAAGACTCCCAGCAGCTCCAGGTAGTTGATGTGGAACCTCCTCAGAGAGGAGTCCCACAGCCCCCGGGCTGAGTAGCCTTCGTGGACAGCCCCCCCAACCTGAGAGGCTGGCGTCCGTGGTAATCACTTTCCACGACACTACTGCGCCTATCCTGACTCCTTCGGACAGGAAGGTCGCGCGTGTCCATGGTTTGAGTGACGCCATACACTGTGATGTCACCACCACTTTCCGTGAGCCCATGGAATGCGGTATCCTCAGAGACCGCATCCATCGCAGGAAACGTCTCATGTGGAATCTGCCCAACCGGATCAGGTGTATGGCCGAAGCCATGAGACCTGCAGCTTGCATGCATGTCCTGTACGCGAATTACCCTGTACGCGACCCGACGCGAAAGTGTCGTTCCCCCTGGGGACTTTCGCTGGTGTAACACCGGGGTTCTCTGAGACGTAAACTTCTGCCTCACCTCCGCCATTTTGTAGAGGCTGAGGGAGGCAGCCATCGTGTCCTTCCCGTGTCCCACAGAGGCGTCTTGCAGCCCTCTGAAACGGGTAGCGGTCCGCCTCGTTCTTTCTGGGACAAAAGGGGGACACACACAGGACTTTGAACCGTATTCTTTGTCCTTAAGTGTCACTTTTATCTTCTCTGCTCTGGTGGACTCGTCCTCGAGTCTGTCCAACAGGGTAGTGTGCTTACAGGAAAAAACAACGATGCTAGCCCCATGGGACTCACACTCCGCATCGAGGCCACCCGACCGGGCTGCGATGTGCTTGCGTATGTTTACGCATCTTGGATGCAACAACGGAAGCACAGAAGCAGTGTAGAAGCACATAAACAATCGGACATAAAGAACAGTTTTACCAATGCAATGAAAAACACAACATTCGTCCGCTGATGACCCGAGAAAAAAATGAGCGATTGTGATATTTGGTAATTTTATTAAAATTCCACACACATGTCGCACATTTATTACACAGTTTGACTAAAGGACAACCTAGCAGCTGAACCCCGTTCATTGTCTTATAAAGTGTCTCTTTTAGTCTCTGTGTGCTCGAGGAGCTCTGTCCGTCGGGGCAATTGACATGCAGATTTCCGCCTCTCCACGTCCCCCGTCTGGGGGGGTCGATGGAGGCGGCCAACTTGTGCGGTGTTTTCACCCGGAACGAACCTGTGTTCCCCCAGGGGAGTTTCGCCGGTGTAACACCGGGGTTCTCAGATACGTAAAATTCCGCCTCTCCTCCGCCATGTTGAACAGGGAGGGAGGCGGCCATCTTGTCCTTCCACCGTCCCACAGTGGCGCTTTGCAGCCCTCTGCTGGACGGCAGAAGGAACTGCTGCTACGCAGTTTTATTAGAAAAGTTTCGTCTAAGAGAACCCCCCTTTACACAAGACAGTAGAGACATTCGATTCAAGCAATAGGTTTTCCTACCTGCGTTTGATTCACCATGTTTCATAGAAGACAGTGACACTGCAGAGTGTCCCTGCAGTGTTTGGAATGTCGTCCTTTTCTCTTAGGGGACATAACGAACACTGAGGGCTCATAAAGAGAGAGTGGTTGTGTTGGGTGGTGTGCTTATAGGGGGGGGGGAGAGGGTCGCTGTCGTGGTACGGCCCGGAGGTCTCGACATCAACGTCCGGGTCCGGAGATGAGGAAGCGGCCCTGAAGTCCTGCTCATCCCGGACCCTGCTGATGGCTCCGCTGGAACGTGGGGCCGAGTGGAGAGGAGGGCCCCTGGTCCCCAGGTTGGGGCTAGCCGCTGGCTCCCTCGGTGCTGTAGTTGGGGGAGCTTCGCGGTTGGAACCTCCGCTCGTCGAGGCCGCTAGCGCCATGGCTTTGGTTAGGCTTGGTTCCAGCTGGGCCTCAGAGAAGCAATCGCAGTGCCCGGACCCGCCCTCGCTCCGGTAGCGAGCGGACCAGGCGTGGTTCGGGCCCTAGCACGATATGCAGAGGCGGTGGTCATCGTCCGCAGCAACGAGGTAGTAGCCTCCTCGTATCGTACACGGGCGAGGCGCCTCCATCTTCTCCTTTCTCCGTCGAACACGAGGCAAAACACAAAAGGCTAGGTTAGCGACCTATCCTAGCTTCCGTTAGCTTTAGCTTTAGCTTTAGCTTTAGCGTTAGCTTAGCGCGCCTAGCTTCTGTTAGCTTTTAAGCCTTAGAGTAGGCTGCGTGCCTCGTGTTAGGAAAACGGAGAGGACAGGAAAGAAAGAAATAAAAGTCGAAATTTGAGAACCGGGAGAGTTTAAACAAACTGAGACTGTTTGTCTGAAACTGAAACGAAATCGCCCGTAGAGAAGCACAGTAGTGCCCTCGCTTTGGGAATTGTTGCATTTCGTCAGTTTCTCCTTAGTTGTGCTTCATTGGCTCCGTGTGCTTCGCGTTAGCAGAGTGGAAGAAGAGGCGGAGCTCATGTGACACAGTGGTATTTATACCACTACCGGTTTCCGGTTTTGCGTCACACGACCCTTATCCAATGGACATTGGAGTTCCGGGAGTCCTGTTGTTGCTCTGTGGGATCGCCAGGGGGCGATGATATCCCATAGTAAGCAGTTGCTGAGAGCTATGCTATAACAACTAAAGTTTTCAATTGTAGTAGAGTGAAAAGTGAAAGTATAGAAGATTGTAAATACAAAAATAAAATACTTAAGTACAGTACTTAGATAGATAGATACTTTATTTGTCCTTGCGGAAATTCATTTTGTGCCAAGCAGCCATCAGGATACAAAAAATCACACCCAGTGTGAAGTGGGCGGTGTGTGGTCATCACAACATGACTCACTTAAAAAAAAGGATAGATGACTTTTTTTTAAGTCCATACTGCTATTCATAGGGCTGCACATGTGTCATGTGTTTCGCTAGCCAATCACAGTCCTGAATTTGCAAAGTCAGCCAATCACATTACAGCTAGTGGTGATGACACTAGTTGTAATGTGATTGGCTGACTTTGCAAAAGTATAGATTTGCATTGACTGTGGAAGGGTTAGGGGTGTAGACTGCGTTGTAGACTATTGGCCAATCACGGTGCAGGATTGGTCAGTGTCCAAAACTCACTTATAGGGGGCGGTTACACCGCCCCAAAAATCACAAACACATAACATATTTACAAAATACATACAACTAGACAAGGCAACCAGTCATGGTTCAAGAGGCATCACATTACATTTTATGCACAGAGCTGAGATGGGGCCTGTTTGTTCAGGAGTCCTATACTTGTAGGGACAAATGATCTTGAAGCCCTAGCCTGCAACATTGGCACTGTGTACCGTCGTCCTGATGGTAAAAGGTGATATTGACTGTATAACGGGTGCGTTCTATCCCTAGCAATAGCTCTCCCCTTCCTAAGCACCCGGGTCTCATACATTGCTGCCATACTCTCATGTCGTACCCCAGCTATCTTGCTGGATACATTGATGATTTTATGGAGTTTGTTATTATTAACCAATGATAATGAGCCATACCAGGAAACAAAACAGAAAGTCAGTGCACTCTCCACGAAGGATCGATGGAAGAGTACCATTACACTTTTTTCCACGTCATACTGTCTCAGTCTGCGCATAAAATGCAGCCTCTGCTGACCTTTCTTATAGATGGCATCAGTGTTGGAATTCCATGTCAGCTTGGAATCAATGTTGTACCCAAATACTTTTTTTAACAGTCGCACCCCATCCCCATCAATAACTATTTGCTGGTGTGCATCATGAGCACTAGTCCTAAAATCAAATATAACCTCCTTAGTTTTCTATTAATATTAATATTCAATTAAAGGAAGTTACTCTTGCACCAACCAGCAAACTCATCCACTGTTCTTCGGTAGCCTATCTCATCGTTCTCAATCAGAAGTACAGTACTTGAGTAAATGTATTTGAGTAAAGCTACTTTCCACCACTGGTTAATTCTCTCCAGGAGTGTCTTGTAATGGTAATGGCCAAGTCTTTTAGGTCTGCCAATCCAGTATTAACCTGATACATTTGAACAGTAGCGGCTGGTGATTTTGGGTGGGGGGGGGGGGGGGCTATAAGACTTCCATTATACTACTGTATATGATACCCATAGTTCACCCTGCAGCAACAGCATCACATTCCAGATACCAAGTTACAGCAATGACACTACTGTAGGCTATCTATACTTTGTTATAAGAAATGCTCCACAACAACACAAGTACTCACAGCAAAACAGAGGTTCCACTGCTCCAGTGAATGTTGTTTGTATATAGCTGCTCTTATATCCTGATTATTGGTGGTGGTGGCAATACTAATAGTTTGAGCTTGGAATTATCAAATCCTGTGTTGAGGGTCGCACAAGAATAGCATGCACTGTTTAAACAAAATAAGACCAGAACCAGACAATTAATGAAAAGGTTAGATTATTTAAGTCTGCTTGAGGTGTAATGCAGCTTTGAACATAATCTGAAACTCATCTTCTCCTACAGTAGACCTCTTCCCATGTTCCTTATCACTAGAGCCATATGAAATCCGTTTTATTTTTTTCCCAATTCCGTTTTATTTTTTCCCAAATTCTGTTTTTTCCATTTTAATATTTCTGAATTCTGTATTTTGCTTTTTATGCTCATTTTTACCATAAAAAAAGTGTCTGGTAAGTGGAAATGAATAAATGTTCAAGATATAACAGTCCATACATGGCCCTTGTTGTGTTATACGCAAAAATGTTCCCAAAATAATTCGGTCTAATTCGGTCTGAGCATGCGCAAAATGGCGTCGCCCATGTATTATTGTTTCTATCGTCTTTCTAAGACTATTTCTACGTGGATTTTACTGTTTATAAAGTAGGATGTGGCCATGCAAAATGGTGGTGTCCCGTGGATTTGTAAAAATTTGCGGTAAAAAAAAATATTTTACCGCGATTTTTTTTAATTTTCCAAATTCTGCAATATTCCGTGTTTTATTCCAATTCCATTTTTATTGGTCATTTCCGCGATTCCGTCCGCGATTCCGTTAACACGGATTTCATATGGCTCTACTTATCACTGCTTTTAAAGTTACACACACAGCCTCTCTCTCTGTCTGTGTCTCTCAATCAATTAATTGCTGTAATGTTTTCACAATGAATTTATAGGACCTTGTAACTCTTGTTTCAGAGAAGTAGCTCTCTGAAACCACCTGCACTGCATGCACTGATATGCTTGCTTGTAGAACCACTATGTTATACGAAGCCTGTAAAAACACCTATACAAACGAAAATAGAAATGACTGAGGAACCAGAACTAAATACTTTTACTCCTATACACCCATACAAGATGTAACAAAGAGGCGAGCGGAGGGGGAAGCCAAAAGAAACAGCCAACCTAATAGTACTCAGTACTTTACAGCCTTCCTAGAAATGTACTTGAGGAAAAGGAAAATATTTGTCTTGGAAATGTACTCAAGTAAGAGTAATAAGTACCAAAATAATATAATACTCAAGTAAAGTACGGTTCCTCAGAATCTGTATTTAAGAACAGTACTCAAGTACATTTACTCCGTTACTGTCCACCACTGTAAACATGCCACTGGAAAACATTTCCTGTAGGAAACCACGCCAATGGAAAATATTTCCTGTAGGAAACCACGGCAGTGGAAAACGGCTTGTCTTGTTGTCTGCTGCTGTTGCACAGCAACAGTAGGCTACTGACGTCAACCTGTGGGTCGGGATCCCCAGGGGGGTCCCCACAAATGAATATGTATTTGGCCGTGGACCCCCATCTGAAAATATTGTCTGCTGGAGACCCAATAAGAGAAGATTTGTGCTGTTTGTGCTAATTTTCCAAATTATTCTAAATGTATCCTTCTTTTTGTGTTTACCTCACAGCAAGAAGTTTGCATGTTCATCCTGTATTTGCATTGGGTTTACTCCAGGTACTTCGGTTTCCTCCACACGAAAAGACATGCATGTTAAGTACACATACAGTACAGTACTCCTGCCAGTGCCCTTGGGCAAGGTATTGGCATTACAACTGGAGTTGGTCCCTGAGCACTGCACTGTGGCTGCTCACTGCTTAGTTATTAGGATGGGTCAAATGCAGGAGGACACATTTCCTTTACCATTACCTTTATCCAGAAGGCTGCTGAGCACCTGGGGTCAGCATTCACAATGTTTTTTCTTTTTCCCCACTTTTTATCTCAATTTAGTCGTCAATTCTCAATTTCCAATTTTCCCCATAATGAGCCCTACAGTTGGCCATGTGGGAGGGTCAAGACAAGCACATGTCTCAGCTGACATTATGCGTTGCCAGCTGCTTCTTTTCACCTGACAGTGAAGAGTTTCGACGGGAGAAACACACTGCTGAACAGGCACCCTGACCAACCTGTAGGAGTTGCTAGTGCAATGACAGAGCTCACCCTCCCCCACCCGGCTTCACACCATCGAACACGGCCAATTGTTTTTGCCTGGTCAAGCCAGAGGCACCGTGGAGGAATTGAAACCCTTGTCTCTGTAGTGTAGGCAGGAACTTTACCCCGGTGCTACTGTACCTGATCGCCTGCGGCCTGCATTCCAATTCAATGGCTCATATTATCAGCATGTACAGACAGACTACACCGCTGTTGTCTCTCACAACACTCACACACGTACACACCCAACCAAAGAATTACACATAGCATGTGACTGCATTAAGTCAGCTTTAACAAGGCAGCTTTCTTAGGTGTTGAGCATGTTACGCAATAATTTTAAATCCATAATGATGTGACAGTTTGTTGTTATTCAGCAGGTAAACAAAGGGATGATTTTGAGTTACGGTTATTGTTTGCCATTTTTCATGGTCTACACCAGGCCGAAGGTTCAATACTATGTTTTCACTCTGGTCAGTATGTCTGTGAACAGCTAGAGATTAGCTGTTCTAGAGCCGGAGATTAGCTCACAGACACACGGACGAACGGACACATGGACGGACAGGAGTGAAAACATAGTCTCTAGCCTATGAGACAATGAGAGATGTTCACCTGACATGCACTCATTGACACACACACCCTCTGTTGTTGGCATGGATTATTGTGTGGTAATTACAACCAAATATTTAACTCATGTCTCACCAGCAATTGTCTCCTAATATAGTAGTGTCTCCTAATATAGTACTGACCTCTTTTGCTGATAGAGTTACTGATTTTTTAGGCATCTAAACTGTTCAATTACATATTTAAACCATAAAATATATTTAAAGGAGTAGTTCACCCAAATTATGACTTATTTTCTATCAATTACCCACCCCATGAAGCCATGAATTCACGGCTTCATGTGTGTAATTGACAAAAATAAGTAATTTTTTTGGGTGAACTACTCCTTTAAGGCAGAACACTCGCACGCGAGCAAGCACGCACGCACACTAGATGTCTGGATGACATCGCCACGAATCATGGACAGCAGTGGTGTAGCCAGCACGCTACCTTTCAAATAAAGCTGCATTTGAACAGCCAATCAGTCCATTACCTTTCAAATACAACTGTATTTGATCAGGCAATCATTAAAGGGGGGCTAGTATCGTTCATGGAGTGTGTGTTACATGTAAATAGAACCTGTGGGAAACCTGTTTCACCAACCTGTTTCAACTCATGCAATCCAGAAAGCTTTTCAATGAACACAATAAACGGTGTATGTAGCCAGGGTTAGGGCACGCTACTTTATTTTTAGCGGTGCCAACCGCTCTACACTTGACTTTGTCCGTCCGTCCGTCCGTCCGTCCGTCCGTCCGTCCGGATGAGCACGGGATGAGCACGGCAAAGAAGAAACACATACAAACACACGCGCACACACACACACACACACGGACACGGACTTGGAGATTGCCTATGCCATCTCTCCTCTCATTGGCCACACGTGCCACTGGTTATCAAAGAGGGGTCCAGGGACCCCCAGCGTATGTTATGTCCGTCCGCCCGTATGAGCACGGGATGAGCACAGGATTTTAAACAGCTATAACTCCAGTTTCCAGCATGCCACCAAGTCCAAATTTAGTATGTGGACTTAGACCACCAATAGGGACGAGCATGAACTGCTGAAGCCCCGCCCCCTCTGTCCAGGGACCCCCAGCGTATGTTATGTCCGTCCGCCCGTATGAGCACGGGATGAGCACAGGATTTTAAACAGCTATAACTCCAGCTTCCAGCATGCCACCAAGTCCACATTTAATATGTGGACTTAGACCACCAATAGGGACGAGCATGAATTGCTGAAGCCCCGCCCCCTCTCACCAGGGACCCCCAGCGTATGTTATGTCCGTCCGCCCGTATGAGCACGGGATTTTAAACAGCTATAACTCCAGTTTGCAGCATGCCACCAAGTCCAAATGTGGTATGTGGACTTAGACCACCAATAGGGACGAGCATGAATTGCTGAAGCCCCGCCCCCTCTGTCTTCCCATTGGCTGGCCTTTAAACAGCCATAACTCAAGTTCGCAGCATGCTACGGAGTACAAATTTTGCACATGGACTAAAACCACCAATAGGGACGAACTGTAATTACTTAAGCCCTGCCCCCTCTGTCTGCCCATTGGCTGGGCTTTAAACAGCCATTATTCCAGTTTGCAGCATGCTACCAAGTACAAATTTGGTAAGTGGACTCAGACCACCAATAGGGACGCACTGACATGAGTTAAGCCCCGCCCCAAAGGCACCGCTTCCTTCACACAGGGTGTGATTTTTATTTTAAAGCATTGGCAGATTCCGCCCCATAGGTAAAATAAAAGTGCGGTATGACCACAAAAAAGGCATCTTAACTGTTAAAATGATGTCTCTATCTCTTTACACCTCTGGCTGTGGTGCAGTTTCATATAATGGTCAAATGGTATAAGAGTCATACCACAGTCAGACTAACCAGTAGTTAGTCTCCAGACGAGACGTCTGTGATGGGTGCTTGTCATTTCTCCATGGGTGCTATTAGCCCCGAGGCACCCACAGTATCGGCGCCCTTGATGTGGTCTGTCTCATGCTGCAGTTGCTGCCACATGAGAGAGCTTGCACAATATGACAAAGAGCAAAGAAAAAAAAGTCAAGTCAAGTCGGTATAATCCACAGTTAGGTCCAAGAAAGATCCAAGGTCTGAGACCAGCCTGACAGCACCGCCTGTCATCAGGCGGCAGCAGGGTGAAAACGTTGTGTTGTATTGTTAGTGTTTTGTTTAGTTGTGTAGGTGTGGTGAAGTTGTGTTAGTGTTTCGCTGTGCTGTGTAGTTGTGTTTGTTTTGTTGTGTTGCGTTAGCGTAGTTGTATTGGTGTTGTGTAGTCGTGTTGATTGTCTGATGACGTAGTGCATTAGGCACATGCCCATTATTTGCATAGGCAACACGCACCTTTGCATCATTTGTAGGAAACACACACCTTTGCATCATTTGTAGGAAACACACACCTTTTCACTGACTTTGCATGTTATTCTTGTGCAAAGTGATCTGTCCAACTTTACATTTTGCACTGCATAAGGCGTCAGCAATAGACATAAATATGAAGACAAATGGTGGGAGGGTACTTGAGATAAGGACAGACACACTCACATACACAGATTTATGGAATTTATAGATGAAACAAACAACAACTACTATTATCATATTCTGATAATATGTTTTAGGTAATATAAACTGAACAGGAAGGGAATACTATTAAAGACATGAAAGTTTCAGTTGAATATGTCAGCTTTGATAAAAAAAAATCGAAGCTGACACTTGGCTATCATTTCACTGGAGTTGTAAGTAAAACACTGCATCGATGTAACTGTACAACAATTCCATTAGTCAAGACAAAGGTATACTACCTACTGAATAACAAAACTAAAAGCGTTCTGTTTTCACCTTCTTTCTTTTAGGGAGAAGAAAAGACATACACATGCAATAATGACCTTAATTACAGGTAATCAGTCAATGTTTGAGAAGATAATATTGCAATGCATAATAAACATTTTAAATTAATTTGAGATCATGTATGACTATTCCTATTTTTATTTCCAGGCCCCAGCTTAATAATTGGGATAGTGAAAGGCTTCTTTGAGATAGACAGTGATGGATACAAGAAGAAGAGACAGGAGAAGGTTTTAAGTGCATATAAAGGTCATGTTTGTAAACCAGTAAAGAAGTTGTGGTCCAGTGGAGGCAGTGTAGGAGATAAATTCACTGGGCAACACATCAACAGTAAGAAGAGCAAGAACAGGGTTAATAACACTCAGGTCATACGGCCGCTGGAAAAGACAAAGGAAGAGGAGGAGGAGGAAGAAGGAAATGGAGGAGGTCTTTTTGAAATAGGAATCCCAGCAACATTTACTAAGCCACTCAGGAAGGCCAGAAGTAAAGTTATACCACCAGACTGTAAGTATTCAACTGTTGGTCTTCTAATGAAGAAAATGCTGACATGCTAACTATACTAACATGACAATGTTTATCAAATAATAGGTTAGTCTACGCTAAATAACGTAATTTTCTCTACGTTTATAATACATGTTGGTAATTGAATCTGAATGTTTCTATAATGCAAACACCTGAGTAAAACCATCATTCAGCAACATCTATTCTAGATGTCTTGTTTTAGAATAGTTGTGGCTTGTCATATTTGAGACTGTTCTTTGGCGCACATGCTTATTAACTCCGCCGAAATAATTTGGGTAAAAAATGACTTAATCACAGATTGTACATGCTCAAATATCTGTATCATTAGTGTAATTATCTTTAATCCAACGAGTAGGAAGTAGAACAATTAACAGAATGAATCCACTTCCAGTTATGTTTTCTTTTACACTACAACTACACCAGCCGATCATGAAAGAAATCCTTGTTCCATAGTTGTCTGGTTAGTGTTAGAATATTATTCCGTTGGTATGTGTATCATGTCAAGCCCAAACAACAAAAAAGGTATCCACAAAACCACTATAGCCTATAATAACCAGCTTTTTTGTATTAATGTTAGTGGTTTGTTCTTTCGAATGTCTAATAGATGGGTTTATTCGCGAGAGCTGATTGATATGACCTACTTTTGCGCTGTGTACTGGAATGATGTAATGAATTATTTGGGAGCAGGTGTGTAAGATTCCAATAGTATTAACATTTTAAATGGCTTTCATATACTCTTAATATATTTTTTCAAATGAGATTTGGCCTTATAGATCGAAATGTGCTCGGTTTTGTCTACTTTCTGGGTGTTAATTTCAATAAATGTATTTATTTTCGATTATTCGAGTAACAAATTCGAATTTTCAAAAGCAGTGGTGGAAAAAGTACTCAAATGTTTTACTTAAGTAAAAGTATCAATACTGCAATGTAGATGTACTCTGAGTCTGCTACAAGTAAAACTCCGGAATTCAAAATTTACTTGAGTAAAAGTACTAAAAGTACGAAAATGTTTGAAAATAGCAGATCTACAAGCTCACAACGTGTTGCGACGCGGTGTGAGCTTGTAGATCGGCTATTTTCAATAGCCTAGGTATAAAATAGGGCTAAAGTGGTTAATGTATGTTTTATAATGATTTCTATCTGCAAAGTAACAAGTAACTACAAATTTCAAATAATTGTAGTGGAGTAAAAGCACAATATTTGCCACTGAGATGTAGTGGAGTAGAGAAGTAAAAGTATAGACAATTGGAAATACTCCAGTAAAGTAAAAGTACCTCAAAATTGTACTTAAGTACAGCACTTGAGTAAATATACTAGTTACTTCACACCACTGCACGTCAGTGAAGAAAAAAGGCTGGTAACATCCAAGCGACTTTGCAGGGAAACAAGCCCAAAGTCGCTTATAATAAGCAGACCTGGCAACACTGGCAGGCTAGGCTGAAAGCTATAATGCATGCATTAGCACATCAATGGGCATGTCGGCTGACAGTTTGTGCTGAACTAAATGCTAACTTTTGCCAACCGACTACCAGTCTGTTGCAGTCTGTTGTAGTCTGAAGTATAGTCTGTTTGTAAAACTCTGTTTGTCAAACTCAGACTCTCCATCAAACATTGTTTGATGGAGAGTCACCTTTAGATGTCCTTTAAAGTGTAATGTGTACATTATTGTTTAGTGTCTACATTACTTATCCAGACTGATTGTTACTAAGTGTTCAACCTTATCAAAACACATTGTATGCAATCACATTTTCTATTTCTATGTTTCAGTTTCTGAAGCTGACTTACAAGAGAGATGGTCTGTGAGATCTTCCATCTCTGGAGCCAGTTCTGTGTTTGGATCACAGACATCCATCTCCAACTTATCTTCTACGAGTTCTGGGTATGGTTCTCTGGCATCCATCCCTGAGTTAACAGGAAGCCCAGCAACACCTATGCCACTCAGGAAGGCCAGAAGTAAAGATATTCCACTACACTGTAAGTATTCAACTCTTGGTCTTCTAATGAAGAAAATGCTGACATGCTAACTATTCTAACATGACAATGTTTATCAAATATGGTAGGTTAAAGTCTACGCTAAATATTTTGTCATCATTTTCTCTAAGTTTATAATACATGTTGGTAATTGAATCTGAATGTTTCTATTATGCAAATACCTGAGTAAAACCATCATTCAGCAACAACTATTCTAGATGTCTTGTTTTAGAATAGTTGTGGCCTGTCATATTTGAGACTGTTCTTTGGCGCACATGCTTATTAAATAATAAATAATTTGGGTAAAAAATGAATTAATCACAGATTGTACATGCTCAAATATTTGTCTATCATTAGCGTAATTATGCTTAATCCAACAAGTAGCAAGTAGAACAATTAACAGAATGAATCCACTTCCAGTTATGTTTTCTTTTACACTACAACTACACCAGCCGATCATGAAAAAATCCTTGTTCCATAGTTGTCTGGTTAGTGTTAGAATATTATTCCGTTGGTATGTGTATCATGTCAACCCAAACAACAAAAAAAGTATCCACAAAACCACTATAGCCTATAATAACCAGCTTTTTTGTATTAGTGTTAGTGGTTTGTTCTTTCGAATGTCTCATAGATGGGTTTCGGCGCAGCTAGCGGGCATAACACAGCCCTCTATACAACATATCTAGAACGCATCCTTCTAGTTAGAGGACTTGTACTTAAAGTAATACAAGGCAGGTCCACAAATAACGATTTTTAGCAACCTCTGCTGGTCATTACCGTCACTGCAGGTCTTTCGTTTATTCCTGCGTTACCCAGAATTCCATTTGTTTTCACCGAAGCGTTTCAAAAAGCGTTCTTTTAATTGTTTTATACTATCTACGGATTGTTTCTCTTAGCCAGTGGAGCATTATTTACTGTGAGCTGTATTTTCTTGAGCTGTTGTTTTTCCATCTTCAAATCCTATAATGTCTTAAAAACAGCGTGAGATTCCTTTTTTTTATTAGCGCGGTAGTTCCTGGCCAAACAGGAAACCGGTGCGGTAGTTCCTGGCCAAACAGGAAACCAGTGCATTTCCGTTTCCGTTTTCCGGCCGGATGACGTCATTTTCGCGGGAAGGGCGGCCCGCCACCGTTTCAATAGTAAATATAATAGAAAAGGCTTTCGGGGGTGAAATTCATGGAGTGGGTGTTGTGAAACATTTGCCACTCACAAAAGATACACAATTTAACTTTAGTTTTTTTTTTTTTAAAGTTACCTAGTATTACTTAAAGGGCATTCACAAATACTGATTTTTAGAATTTCACTTCGAATAACTACAAGTATTTGAATAGGTGATAATTCTTGGGTGAAATATCATATTTTAAAGTTGAATAAGAAACATGACATCACCACAAGAGCTACAGTAAAGAGTGTCCTACCCTGGACGTCACACGTTAAACTACACTTGTTAAACTACAGTAATAAACTCACCAATAGTACGTTTTTACACACTGTTGTCAGCATCGAGCGTAGAGCCATGTTCTGTTCTGCTTTAAAAAAAAAATCTTTCTGACATGAGTGCTGCCGTGTTAGCGCCCCACCTACATTGAGTGACGGCACAACGTCACGTACAGTAGCCTATTATGAAATGTTAGGACGACATTCAACCTTGATTTATTAGGAGAACTACCAACACCAGATCTCACAGCTGCATGTCTGCTGTAGATATATTGGCACTGCTTAATACAAAATAAATAAATACAAATAATATAAAACATAATATCAGTGAATAATCGACTTCGATGTACAGCGTCGAATAGTGGTTTTGATATTCGAATATCCGAATATTGGACTATTCTGTGAAAACCCTAACTTGAGGTCATGTGATCATTCAAAACTACAGATTTGCTTTGTATGAATTTACATACAGTAGACTAATGCACACATTGCAGCAGTAAGATAAGAATTAATAAAGAAATCTCCTCCAATATTTTGCTGAATGATGTATGCTCACTTTGTCCTTAAAGTGTAGTGTGTACATATTGTTTTGTGTCAACTTATCCAGACTGATTGTTACTAAGTTGTCAACCTTATCAAAACACATTGTATGAAATCTCATTTTCTATCATAGTTTCTGAAGCTGACTTACAAGAGAGATGGTCTTTGAGATCTTCCATCTCTGGAGCCAGTTCCGTATTTGGATCACAGAAGAGTTCTGGATATGGTTCTCTGGCATCTATCCCTGAGTATGCAGAAAGCTCAGAACCAAAACGGAGAAAGTTACCAGATTTCCTCCGAAAAATGATAAATGTCAAGGACAATGAAGTGACATGGAAACATCCACAATGAGAAAACAAAATGCTTTTACATATATATACTGAGTGGGAGAAGAGCAAAATGCTTTTACACATACTGTATGCTTTTACACACACACACACACACACACACACACACACACACACACACACACACACACACACACACACACACACACACACACACACACACACACATATATATATATATATACTACACAGGCTTTTGTGAGCCCCCCAGACAGTTTTTAAATTGCTTGATTCAGTATTTAGATATTTGATATTCATTTTATCAGACACGCCCCCTTCCTATACAAACCCATTATAATTTCAAAAATCAAAAACAACCGTCCTTGTTGGTGACCTATCCTGCCCTCCTAATACGGGGGCCGTGTTTTTTTAATTGCCTTCTTCATTTATTTATTTTTATTGGATTTAATTATTTTTATTTTCCAAAACAAATATTAAAAATAAATGAAAAGTTTAAATTTAAATTGAAAAAACACGGTCCTCCTCACGTAATAGAAGGATAATGTCAGTCACCAGAACGAAGGACGGATGTTTCCGATGAATCTAACATGATTGAAATGGACTTTGAAGTTACAATGGGTTTGTAAAGGAAGGGGGAGTGTCTGATGAATATCAAATATCGAAATACTGAATCAAGCAACTTAAAAACTGTCCGGGGTGCTCCCAAAAGCCTGAGTAGATGGTAAAATCCTCATTATTATTTATTGAAGCCTAGTATATACATACTTTTCCACTTACTGTATATAAGTATTATAAGCAGAGTGATAATTATTTGCAGGGGCCACCATTTATGCCCGTTCTCTACTGGGGTTCAGATACAATGACAAGCCATGGAAGAGACTGGGCAGCATTGTAGGAGGAATAATAGACCTGTACCAAGGACCAGATTCGTGTCAACGTACAACTGTCAGGGTAGACTTAAAACAGAAAATCAAGTTGGCAAAGCCAGGATAGGTGCTGAGGATAAAGGAGTACGTGGAAGATGAAGACTGAGTGGAAGAGCAAACTGCAGCTGTGTTCTACACACCTGACTCCAGAGAGCCATGGAGAGGAAGCTGGAAAGTAAAGAGTTCACACAGTTAACTGCAGAAGAATTCAGGGATGCAATGATAAGTAACGAGGAAAGGCCCATGCAGAAGAAGAAGAAAAAAAACAACAAGAAAGACACTCTAGTTTGTATACATTTGATAACTTGTGAAATGGGACAATGACCACTTTCACTTTACATTAAGTGTATTTTGATGCCAATAATACAGCGAAGCGATAGTTCATGTAGACATGGAAGGCTTATGCTATGTTCACACACCCCGGACCTGCCCCATTCATTCCCTAACAAGCTAATTCATTCGTACTCCCACAAGTCAGTACGTTCATCCTCACGCCATTCGCTACAAGCAACCTCACTCACGCCCTCATTTCCATAGCGGTTCATTTAAGCAGCCTCTGTTCTCTGTTCAGTCTGCGTGCTTCGTTGTCTAAGCTGGTTGTACAGCTGTTTGTTTTCAAATTCCCTCCACCTCCACAGCCTCCTCCCTGTGGCATTTAGTTCATATTATTATAGGTTGATTGTGTGTTTGTACTGTGGTTCTATGGATTGTACTATGATATGTGGTAGTTGTGCGGTAATGTTATTATGTTTATGTAAAACTGTATTTTATGCTCTGCTCTGGGGGGTTTGTGATTTCAGAATCTCTTGTCCTGCGTGCGCAGGTAGTCTGTAATATTATATTATTAGTAATATATATTAGCTGAGTCACACCGCCAAATATGAATGTAATATCATTGCAGTAAATGGTTAATATAGCAGTAAATGGTTATATATGCAATATGGTAAATGGTTAATAAATGGTATTGGTTATTCCTGAGCTGAAGTGTCTAGATGAACTTTTGTACTGAAACTCAAGATTTTTTTTAATGCAGGACTTTTACTTAACAGAGCATAACATAGCATTTCTAAACTGATACTGGGGAATAAGAAACTGTATCTTTAATTGGACACAAACATTGCTTGCTGTCAGGGCATTGGGGACTTTTAATACCTACCTTGCCCAGCTCCAATGGACCTTGAGGCACACCTGGGAAATGTATTTGAATTGTTGGTAAAATTCCTTTGTGTAAGTAACTCATGGGCCATAATGTAGCTTTATTTGAGTTAATTGATTACCAATTACAGGTCATTGTATTGGTAGGATCCACCTGGTATAAAGGGCAGGTTAGGATGGACAGAGTGGTGTTTGTGTTTGGTTGGCAACAGACAGGGGAGAGAGCTGCAGGGCCTTAGTGAGAAGGTATAGCCTGTTATAGCACTGTCTGAGTTGTTGTCTTTTTGTCTGCAGTATGCAGTTACAGTATCATTTTTTCCCAAGTCTTCATTTTTTTGGTATTCCTATTCGGTTAACCTATGAATTTTGCTTAGGCCTGCACTGTAAATACGGCACAGGACTTTTGGTGTTGGTTGAAATAAATATACCCAAACCTACATTCTGGACATTGTCAACTTTTTGGAGCCTTGGCCGTTCGAGCCATTTCACAATACCCTCCAAAAAAAAAAAGAACACACCACTGGTCCATTGTGTGACCTGCTAAGTAGCATACTGTGTGTACTAAGTCTATATAGGCCACTGTCAGATGTTCTGCCTGAAGCAGTCAAAAGAGTTGGATAACAGTGGCTGATGGACTCATGAACTAATTAAATTACAGAGTCTGCAAGGTAAATGCACTAAAACACTATGTATTGTGCCCCCATTATGCAAGTAAATAGAATACAATTTGTATATAGTATATTGTGGGTTAACAAATAGGCCTACATATTAAAGAGGTTATTTCAATCCACAATCGCTCAGGTGCACGTGTATGCACGAGCACGTGCTCGTGATGTAGCGCTCCATTAGCTAAAAAATCAACAGTACACCCCTGGTCTTAATCATCTTTACCCTGTACCGCAAAATCCTTTAATAAAGGTTTTTATTCCTGCATTTAAACAAAAGTCTAAAGTTGTTATTCCCGATGGATTTTATTGATTATTTGGTGTGTCACCTGTTTTAACTCTGAAAGAATATTATAGCGTATATTGGACCTGAAGGGTTACCTTGGAAATGTATCTCCTTGAACCAAAAGTATACTTGGTTCTAAATAAACATTGGGACAAACACAACAACCTGCACTCCTTCAAGAAGGAAGCAGCCCATCAATTATGGTGATTCTGAGAGAGCTCTTTTTTGGGTTATTGTTGTTGAGTTAAAAAGGGGAGACTTTTGATTGACTGAATATTTTACTAACAACTTTAAAGTACAGCAGTATGTTGCAGTCTAATGGATAAATCACAAAAAAAGCCTATGTAAACATTCAACATCTATACAGGCAACAATACACACATCAACAAATCAATCGTGAAAAGGAGATGGGAGGGCCAGGGACGATGAAGGGTCACACTCCGAGACCGAGTGACAAGATCATTGAGTATTTATTTATCCATATGCCTTAGAAATGAACAAACGTTTGGCTATCCAGCTTTCGTCAGTGTGTCTGTAGGCTAGAGAAATACAGTATGTAGCAATACAAACTCACTGATCTTGTCACTCCGAGTGCACCACTCCAAGTAGTGCACCCTTCACTTGCCAAATGTTCATGTTTTAAGAAAGCAACGCACCAGTCCGAGCGAGGTGGTAACAAAAGGTGTATATAGGCCAGAGGGGTGATAATCGGCTTTGAGGAGAGCCGTGATTTTAGGGCAGACCTAAAACTTCATAGGGAATTTAAACCATACATGTACAGTATAGGAGCTTGGCTGTTGCTTACATTCCAAATAGTCTTGATTGGGTAATGCCCACCAGGCATCAGAATAAAACCTGTTGCACATACTGTAAGACTGCTGTGGGGGAGGGGGGGATGTCATACTGGAAACAATATGTTTGTATGTATATCAGGGAGAACCATTATTCCTCCTTGTCCTTATTGAAAAGTCTATATATATATATATATATATATATATATATATATATACATACACCTATAGGACACATCATTGTATTCTGTATTCCCTAGTAGGGTGGTCCTCCTTAGCATCTCGCAGGTTGCTACATTGGTACACTTTTATATATAAAGCCATTCTTGGAAATTCCCCCTTGTACATTTGTTCAAAATTTAATCTTGTCCAAAATTCGCTTAACCTCAGATCGAATGCCTGGATGCGCTATGTCGTACCCACTACTAAATCTGAGGCAGGGAAAAAAAACCTTGCGTTTTTTGGGCCTTGGTCATGGAACGATCTACAGACCAGATTAAAATTGGCTTCATTGATCCCTCTAGTGTCTTTTAAGAGGATTGCCATGGGCACATTCTCCAACCATTGCTCCTGCTTTGACAAGTAGCAATTGCTGTGATCTTAGTCTTATATTAGTTTATTAGTATTATGATGTATTGTTGTTATTAGTATTTTATATAGTCTGTATTGGTGCTATTGGTAGTAGGTCTTTGGTATTACGGATGTCATGTTTGTCTTTGTTTTGTTATGTCCTGTATTGTCGTTACTGGCAGAGCTGTGTAACATTTTATTTGCCTCTTCTCTTGGCCAGGGCACACTTGTAAAAGAGACACTAGTCTCAATGTGATTTCTCTGGTGAAATAAAGGTTAAATAAAAAAATAAATAAAATAAAAAAAATATATATATATATATATATATATATATATACACACACACACACACACACACACACACACACACACACACACACACACACTTGGGTCAGTGCAATGAATGGAGGAGTCTGAAAACCTTCCCAGAGTAAAACTTCTTTGGTAAGTGTATTTGGTACCCAATATACATCTAATATCTGATAATAATATAAAATAATCTGATCCTGATAGCATTATTGCGGACGCATGCGCTGTTGCCCACTACAGACGAACACCAAAACTCTCGCCCCAAAACAGTCACCCCGGTGATATTCACCTGGTATTCCGAAACGTAACCTCATTAAACTATGCCTAAACCAAACCTTATTCCTAAACGTAACCTCAGTAAAACTAATAATATGGCTAACCTTATCCTCAGTAAAAACAAATACAGGAATACAAGAACCGCTGGTCCGTGAAAAAAAATGGGGGCGATGGTGTTTTGGGGCGAGTTTTCCGGCTATATATCGACGACACCAGAGCTTGAAGTTGCAAGAGATTCTCTCCGTGGAGGAGTAATTAAACACCACAAACTACACGGATTACGTTGACACAAACACAGTGGAGTGATTTAGAAGCACTGTATATGAAAACTAACACTTATGTAGTGTTTTATTGTTGGACATTCATCATGGCAGGCCAGGTTATAACATGGGCTTTTGGGACAGGACAGCCCCTCTTCGCACGACGTTCAGGTCCGCCGTATCGGCCCGTTCCGACCCACTTTCACCCCTGAGTACCTGCCAGGCGAGTACAGGTGATGGCCCCGTGAAGACAAAGCCAAACATTTGCATTTGTATGGGCGAGGGTCGATTCACTGGATGTGTGTCCGCGACGGACGATGAGCAATGTCTTAAGGCAGCAGCAGCCCATGACGCATCTCTGCCTGACCTGTGACTGTGTCTGTGTCTGCCTGGTCTTAAAATGCAGTTCTCTCTCTCTCTCTGCCTCTGACGTTGAATTGTGGGCGTGCACTCCCCAAATGTTTTATAGGGGGGCGGGGCTAAGGCCAAATGCCTCAAAGCTGTGTGTAGAGAAGGGTTGTCACCCGTCTAAAAATTATAATAAGAATATTATATATTTTAATTTTATATGGTCTGGCACATACCTTTATACAGCTGAATGAAGGCAAGTTGGAACTTGTCCTGTTTGGCTCCCTCACAGTCACTCCATCACAGGGAATACCAACGGTCTTGGCAACCTGTCCACACTTGTTAAACCCAATGTGAAACACCTTGGGGGGATGTTTGATTCTGCCTTTAAGTTTAACAAGCAGATAAAAGCAGTAGAAAAATTCTGTTTTTTTGTTTCTAGCTTTGAATCATTTCCAAAATCAAGACATTTTTCTCTAACGTAGACCTTGAGAAAGACCTCCAGTCCATTTTTTGGACTGGAGGGCTCTCTATGTGGGGGCCTATTTAGTGTTAATTTAATTAAGGGTCGGGCTCTGCAACAGTGGATATCAGTCGGCCCATTTTTCTAGAGGCCCCCCCTGATCCTTGGGCCCCTGGGCCTGGGCCCACTAGGCCCGTTCGGGATCCACCACTGCCAAGAGCCAGAGCCTCTGTATGATGTCACAGTTATTAACTTTGCATTTCTTGTCACATATAAAGGGCTTAGTAATGCATCAAAAGTCATACTGAAGGAATAGCCTAAACATTCACACAAGATTCTATCAAAAGTGACTCATGGAGGTATTATAAAATGAGCCTGGAGGTATGAGTGCCTGTTTGTTTAGATGTGTCTGAGCATGAATTCCTGTTGTTGAATGTGTCTGAGCATGAATTCCTGTTGTTGAAGATTGTATGCTCTCACGCAATGCCAATACAATCGAAACAAATACCTGATGATTGATTAGACGATATGGTAAGAATTACTATCTATTAATCTATGTATTGTCTCCGCCAGGCCGAAAGGCATGGCAAGAGAGTATGTTTTGCCCCCCCCCCGTCCGTCCGTCCATCCGTGAACAGCTAATCTCTGGCACCGTTGGCTTGATCGCAGCGAAACTGTACACACACACTCCCTGGAAGCCAATTCAAAACCTCTGCCCCCCCAAATTTTCACATGGGCCTTTTATAGCGCCACCAGGAGACCGATTTGTGCAAAACGCATTTTTGGACAGTACTCCTACAGATTTTGTCCAAAAATCCTGCAAATCGGTACACAGTATCTCTATACAGTCATTAAACGAAACAGGTGTTTCCGATTTTTTTTTGATTGGCTAAAATTGGCTTCCAAAGTTTGCAGGAGTACTCCAAAATGCTTCAAATCATGAACACAGCATGCAATTCCCGTGAAATTTTGCAAGCACATTCCCACTCGGATGAGGAAGAAATGCCACTTGACATTTTTCAAATCAGCCACATGGTGGTGCTATAACAGGCCGATTCATGTTTTTACCTATAAATGCACAGATCTGTGTAAAACTTTGTATGTGCACTCCCTAGAGGCCAAGGAAAAACCTTTGCCCTGCATTTTTCACATCTGTCTTTTATCGCGCCACCAGGAGGCCGACTTGTAAAACATATTTTTGGATATTGAGCCTTCAGATTTTATCAAACGTTCACGCAAATCGGTACACATGATCTCTAGAGTTATGTGATCCAGACGGATCTGTTTGATTTTTCATATTCCATCCTGATTGGCTAAGATTGACATCTAAAGTTTGCAGGAGTGGCACGCTTTTAACAAAATGCCGCAAATCATGAATGCAGCGTCCGATTGCGGTGAAACTTTGTACGTCATTTATATCTTATTATTTTATTTTTAAAAGAATCACTGAGTGCCAATTGACTAATTAATCCTGGTCACTACTCTTCCTCTGCCAACCTATAGGATAATGTGAATAATATACTGTATAGCAAACTTAAAATTCATAATGGAGAGATTTGCAATATTGGTAAAAACATAGACGTTCGACATCAGAGATACATAATGACATTATATGTTATCATTAGCCAGACATGTTCACTTCGCGTTCTCTTACACACACCAGAAATGTTGATGACAGGGTACACTTAATGCTTAAAACAAAGAAAATGGGTGTCACACTTTTATCTCCATATGCATTTCTATTACATATTTTTTTAAAGACCAAATGGTAGAAAGGTTCTCAAAAAGATGGAGGAGTGTGACACATTTCTCATAAATTTTAGTATTAGCAACATGGGTGAAAACTAGAGGTTACGTAGGTAACCCCGGTTCTTTTAGTTTAGGAGTGAGACACTCCCTATGGGAAACAGCGCCATCTGGCGATGCAACAGAGCTACACAATACGCTCCCGGGGCCCATCCATTGGGCTAGAGGGTATGTCACGTGACCGGCCAACCCCTCCCCTCAGCGGGAGGGCATAAGAGGCCCCGGTCGTGACGTCAACTTCCTCTTTCACACAGGTCCTCTGTTCGCAGTGGCGAAACAAAGGGGTGTTTGGGGAGTGTCTCACTCCTAAACTAAAAGAACCGGGGTTACTTACGTAGCCTCTAGTTCTTCTTCGTTTTGTCGTGAGACACTCCCTATGGGATCTATAAACCCCCCGGAAGCTTTTAAAAACATTGCATCCCCAGAAAAAAACGCACGTACCCCTACTGGCTCAGGGACCCGCACACGGCGGGCCCCTGCCTCAGGGACGCCCAGGCCCACCGGGCCTGGACACGGCACTAGGGATGAGATAAAAGAAACCCTGACAGACCGAAGTCTTCCCCATTCAGCTAATAGAAGACAAGGCACGTCACCTACTAACCTCCTAGTAAGGGAACAGGGCCCCCCTGCTCCCTAGGACCCAACAGATTGTTAGCCCCACGGGATCACATCAGGGGGAGAAAGGCACCTCAAGTAGATGAGGCTGCCACGCCAAGGACTGCGTGCGCCACCGAGGAAGCCGCCACGTCCAGGCTGTAGAAAACTGCAAAGGTCGAATGAGACGACCAGTTAGCAGCCGTGCAAATCTCCTGGACCAAAGCCTCTCTAGAGAGGGCCCAGGAAGCAGCCAATCCCCTAGTCGAGTGCGCCCTCAGTCCAACAGGTACTGGGGCCCCACTACTAGTATAGGCGAGCCTCACGGCCTCAACTATCCACCTGGAAAGCGTTGGCTTGGCCACCGGCTTCCGCTGGTCACCCCGGCCGTAGGAGACAAACAATCATGTTTGCGACCTACCAGGCGCCGTCACCTGACAGTAGAGCTTCAAATCCCCTACTGGACAGAGACAATGTGACCGCTCATCCTCCACCGAAGCGAAAGGAGGTGGATGAAACTCAACCAATTCGACCGGAGCCGGTGCAACCACCCCGGTCTTGGTAACGAACGCCAAGTTTGGTGTCAGCAGAATCCCTCTGCAACCCCCAGAGAACCTCAGGCACTCCGAACTCACCGAGAGTGCATGCAGGTCAATGACCCTCCTGGCCGTAGCCAGGGCCACCAAAAAGGACTGTCTTCAGACTCAACACCTTGAGGCTCACAGTCTCGAGGGGTTCAAAAAAGGGGGGGAAGGCAGAGTGCCTTCAGCACCACCGCCAGATCCCAGGCCGGAAACAGAGGCCTGTTACTCGGCCTGGCCCGTCTGGCCCCGCCCATGAACCACCGTACCAGGTGACGATTGCCAACCGTCCCGCCTTCAAAACCTTCGTGGCAGACGGAGATTGCATCCAAGTACACCTTGACCGTCGAGAAGGTCAAACCCTGATTCAGCTTGCTCTGCAAGAGAAAAAGGATGCCGCGTACCAGTGCCCGAAAAGCCACCACCACTGGTGACTGTCCCTGGCACCCTGACACGAAAGTATTCCATTTGACGTCATAGGCGGCCCTAGTAGAAAACGGCCCTCGCCCCCTGGATGGTAACCACCACGTCAGGGGGCAGACCACACGAATCTAGGTTGGCCCTCACACGGGCCAGACCCACAGGTCTAGGTCCCGGGGGCCGGGGTGGTTGATCTCGGTCCCCACCTGCGTCAGCAGGTCCGGACCTTCTCCAACATCGGGCGGAAGAGCTCCAGCGGCGGGAATGCATAAAGCAGTTCCCTCGGCCAGCAGTGAGCCAACGCGTCCAGTCCCAACTAAAAGCCCGCTGCCTTCACCGAGAAAAAGCGAGAGCACTTCGCGTTCTCTGCTGAGGCAAACAGATCGACCTGTGGTCGACCGAACCTGGTCCAAATCAGGTTCGCTATTCTCGGGTTGAGTGACCAATCCGAGTACCAAAGTCTGCCCCTGGACAGCAGATCCGCTCCGCCGTTCTGGGGGCCTGGGACGTGGACCGCACAGCCTGACAGTAGGAGCGAGTCGCACCACACCGCCAGCTTGCGGGCCAGGCCGTCCAACACTCGGGAGCCTAAGCCTCCCTGCCTGTTGACGGAGCTCATGGTTGTAGTGTTGTCCGTCCCGACCAGGACATGACAACCGCTGAAGCGCACCTCAAATTGCTTGAGTGTGAGAAACACCGTCATCAGCTCCAGGTAGTTGATGTGGGCTGACCGTAGCCTGGGGTCCCACACCCCCCTGGCTGCACGGCCCTCAAGAACGGCGCCCCAGCCCGTCGTGACAACCGTCCGTGAGATCACAGCACCTCCCCTGACGCCTTCTGACAGAAAGGGTGCGCGTGACCACAGCCTAAGTGAATCCATGCAAGTGGAGACACCAGACCTTGTCGAAGGTCCACGGTAGGCGGGATCCTGAGAGCCCGCATCCACCTCTGAAAGGTCCCAAAATAGCCTACTTAGGCAGGTCAGGTGTATGGCCGAAGTCATGAGACCCGCCACCTGCACACACAGCCTGTAAGTGACTGTCTTTCCTACGCGGAAAGGCCCCACACAGGACAGGAAGCCGTCTATCCACTCCTGAGACAGACGTGCTGCGAGCGTGGTCGAGTCCAGTGAGAACCCTACAAGGGAGGTCTGCTGGGACGGAACCAAGACGCTCTTTCTAGAAATCGACAGTGAAAACCCGACAGTAAGCGCCCCTCAGGGCTACGTTGGTCCACCTGTCCCCCTGACCGAACGTGCGCAGGAGCGCCACGGTCATCAGCATACGAAACCTGAATTTCGTAAGAGACTTGATGAGACCCCTTCATCCAGAAAGGATCGCATAGCCTCCTCCCTCCTTCTTTGGCCAGAAAACATACGAAAACCAGTTGCACCAAAAACTGGAAAAAAAACAGGGTTACCTAAGTAACCTCTAGGTCCCAATTCGTAGACGGTTTTCTGAAGACGCCCTTGCTCAGTAGAGAGAGTCCCTCTCTCTCAGAGACATGGCTGCATTACCTCTCCGCATGAGAGGAACATATTGTGTCTGACATAGGAGGCATGTAAAGGTACGTGGAAAACCACGTTGTTGTCCAGGGGAGCAGACCGGTACAACCACAGTGTGTCACTGCTGTACTGAGCCTGACCAGTACAAAAAACAGTGTAACACTGACGTACCCACTGCATTAAGCAACACAGTGTTGTCGTAAGCGAGGCTAGTTAGCCGCTAGGTGAAAACAACAGTAGCCTGACTGGGGGCAAAAAGCAAGAAGTGGCTGGAGCCCCCTGCCAGTAGCCAACCGTCGATGTACGTTGACAAGCGTATTCCCTGTCTCCTCAGGGGGCTATAGCCTGAGTGCACTTCACGAGAACACGGGGGCTCAGGGACATCCCGAACGGGAGGACCGTGTACTCGTACACTCGTCCCTCGAACCCGAAGCGCAGAAATTTTCTGTGCACCGGGTAGTTAGGAATGTGGAAATACGCATCCTTTAAGTCTATGCTGGTCCACCCGTCGCCCTGACGCACCGTGCGTAGTAACGCTGCATTCGTCAGCATGCGAAACTTGAATTTCGTTAGAAATTTGTTGAGACCTCTCAGGTCCAGTATGGGGCGTACCCCCCCCTTTTTCTTGACCAGAAAACACTTTGAGTAAAAACCCAGGCGTTTCTGATCTGGGGACAACTCTCTTATGGCGCCTTTGTTTAGGAGAGAGAGAACCTCCTCTCGTAACGTAACTGCCGCTGCGCCCGTCGCGCTGGAGAAAATCACTTTGTTTGACATAGGGGTTTTTGCGCGAAATTGCAACTTGTACCCCTTCTGAATGGTGCGATGCACCCAAGAGGACGGGTGACAGGCTTTCCACTGCGCCAGACAGCGAGTGAGGGGGTTGGGGGAGTTACCATAGTTACTCGCTCCCCTAACTGTCTGGTCGTTGTCATGGAAACCAACGACGTGCACGCACGCTCTGGCGGTGCCACACGTGTCACACGTGTGGCACCGCCAGAGCGAGCGTCACGCTCGCTAGAGGCAGCACGGGCCTGACAGAAGGATTCAAGGAAGTCACACGACCGCGCACGCGGTGTGCTGATAACCGGTCGGAGAAGCCCCTCGTCCGTCTCCGGTCGGAAACGGAAGTAGTTGGATTCGGGGAGGTCACGTGGGACTGTACGCGGTACCTCCCCGGCGTCAACATCCGGCGGGGGACGCTCGACGTCCGGCTCTGGTCGGAAACGGAAGCGGTTAGCATGCCTACCTTCCGTTCGGCCATCTTGGGATCGGCTGGTGAAACGAGCGTGGCCTCTGTCCCGAGGAGCAAGGGCGCCCTCTCGTGGACAAAGGCGGTACTGGTTTCAGAGCTGATTTTCTCAGAGGATTGAATGCACTCAATATGTTTCTCCCACACGTATTTGGAAAAGCGAGAATTGGCTTTACCAAATACTGTGGGCTCATGGGGGGCCATCGACAACGGGGGGGCGCCATGTGGGTGGTCCCCGTTGTCTCTGGTACACATGTGGATTCAATATGCTCGTCCCACACGTATCCGAAAAACCTAGAAAGGGGTTTTTCGGATACTGTGGGCTCATCGTGGGACCGTCGAGAAAGGGGGGCCGGCATAAGACCGGTCCTCTTTCTCTCTGGTGTACAGGCATTAATGCATTCAGATTGCTTGTCCCACACGTATCTGAAAAACCGAGAAGGGGTTTTTCGGATACTGTGCGCCCAAAGGCAGACCATCGAGAACGGGGGGGCGGCATGAGACCGGTCCTCGTTCCCCCTGGCACACAGGCAGAGTTGGAATAAGACAAGGTTTTGTACTTTTCAACGCATGTAAAGCCACAATTACAGGGTATTTCTTCACAGACCTTACAGAAAGTGCGACATGCTCCTCTGTTTGGCTGTGGAGGAGGGGTCCATGACTCTGTCCTTGAGAAATAAAAGGGGTCCCTGTCTCCTCCCCAACCGAAGAGGGGGGGGGGGAAGAGACTGGTTTTCCTATCTGCACTGGAGTTATTCAATTCAGTGTAGCAAACACATTGGCATAATGGTGAACATTATATAAAAATAATGGAGAAACGCATTATACTTAGTATCCCTTCAGTGTTTGGGAAGCCGAAAAACCGGCTCCTTCCAATCACTATGGGCTTAATTCAGATAGTACTGTATCTGACCATGCAGGGTGTGGTGAAAGAACAACCATAATGGCACAAAGACAGGCAATATAAACAATATATTGACAGTGAAAAGCATCCCAACCGTATTCTAACAGGATTCGAAAAATGCAAGATGTGACCAGCGTGACAGACATATTAGCACAATGATAGGCATTATGTACCACAATATACTGACGCTGATATGCATAATATGTTGTATCCGACAGTGTTAGGAGGACGAGCACCGAGGCCTCTCCTAGCATTGTGGACTCAAGTCGACATGGTTTGAATAATGCAAAGGTTTGGTTCTTTGTAACAAATTTTATTGGCACAAAAAACAGGCATTTATACTTTGTACTGACCTCACAGAATGTGCAAAAATATACCCTGCTTCTGCTCTGTAGACACTGGGAGGAATAGGGTGGTCAGCGTGGCGTACTCCGCTCACGAAGGGGGTCGGGCTAGCTTACCGCGGGCCAGCGCTCGTGGCAGCTGGAGTTGGGGTAGGGAGGCGGGAGTGTCGCGGTGGTGCTAGGCGAGCACCGCTAGCACCTTCGGCGTTCCCCGTACAGGCCCTGGCCTGGCCGTAGCGAGCCATCGTGTGGTGAAAGAAAGCTACGCTAAACCGCTCTATGCGGGGAGTTTAGCTTAGGGAGGGGTGCTAGACGCTGTGGCTGTAGCCGAAACAGCTAAGCTGGTTAAAGGTTAAGCTAACCGCTCTATTAGTTAGCGCCGCGGATGTAGCCCAACAGCCAAGCTAGTAGCAGCTAGCGGCTAGGCTAAGAAGCAGCTAAAGGCTAACGCCGGCTCACCAAAGGCTAGGCTAACAGCCCTATTTGGGGAGTTAGCTCAGCGGGAAAGGGGGTTAGCGCTGCGGATGTGGGAGGGTGTCTGGGGAACCGAGCGAAACCGCTAGTATCACCCAAACCTCCGGCGCAGGCCGTGGTCTGGCCGTGGTCTTGCCGTATCTGGCGCGAAGCAGCCTCACCGAGTACCGGGTGCATGCTTCGCAGAAAAATTCGGGGCCAGAGAGCGCGTAGAAGGCGTGCGCGGCACCGAGACAAGCAACACATATCGAGTGTCGTGGGAAAGAGCGACAAAAGCTAGGCTAACAGCTCTATTCGGGGAGCTCAGCGGACAGGGGGTTAGCGCTGTGGAAGTAGCCAAACAGCTAAGCTAGTAAGCTAGCGGCTAGGCTAAGAACAGCTAAAAGCTAACGTCGGCTCACAAAAAGCTAGGCTAACAGCTCTATTCGGGGAGTTAGCTCAGCGGGAAAGGGGGTTAGCGCTGTGGAGGTAGCCGAACAGCTAAGCTAGTAACAGCTAGCGGCTAGGCTAAGAAGGGCTAACACCGGCTCACCACGAGGTAGAATAAAGTTAGTTTTCTGGAGTTTAGTCGAGCGAGAAAACCCGTGGGTGACTTAACCTAGGCTCCGCTTTTAGGGCTAAAGCTGGTTTTTCACTTTGGGTCCTGAAGAGTAGAGTAATCGTTGAATAAAGGTTGATTCCGTTTTTTTAACAAGCGTGTAGCCGTGTTATCATCTGTGTGAACGTGTGAACAGAGGAACGGAAAGAGGAAGTTGACGTCACGACCGGGGCCTCTTATGCTCTCCCGCTGAGGGGAGGGGATGGCCGGTCACGTGACATACCCTCTAGCCCAATGGATGGGCCCCGGGAGCGTATTGTGTAGCTCTGTTGCATCGCCAGATGGCGCTGTTTCCCATAGGGAGTGTCTCACGACAAAACGAAGAAGAACCTTGTATGTCCAAAAACTGGTGCTCAGGAAATGGAAAAACAAATAAGTTCCAATGGATCCAATGTAGTTAATATTTTGTCACAAGTTCTTGTTAATATTCTACATTGGTTCAATATTTGCAAAACTAATAGATATTCTTAACCACTTTAACTCGGAAATAGCAAAAAATATTAGATCTACAAGCTCACAACGATGTGAAGTGTTGTGAGCTTGTAGATTCGCAATTGTTGCTACTTTTGCGTGACCCTCTTGTACAACGAAGTAGGGCATTCATTTAAAAAAAAATAAAAAATTATAATGAAATAATTATGGAGATACAAGCCTTCTGCCGACAGCGACTGTAGTATAGTATTGTTAAATCAATAACATGTGGAGTTTGGCTTAAACAGGCAACAAAATGAGTCATAAAAAGAAGTAATTGAGTGGCACCACACAGTAGTCAAAACCACAGGTTTATGGAGCCAATAGTTTGTTCTTTTCTTCTCTTAATACAAGCCTGAATCTTCCAATGAGCATCTGAAACCACTATAGTGACATCAAGCTGTGCCTTCTCTCATTTATTTCATAAAATATGTTGTGTTCTAAATCACAAACCTTTGGACAAACTTAAGCTCTCTGTCTGTCTGTCTGTCTGTCTGTCTGTCTTCATTAAAGAGTACAGATCAAATCTCTGTTGCACTAAAGTCAACCCTGTTTTTCCGTTTACCTTTTCAATTATCTTTTTGTCCTTGTTAATGACAAAGGAAAACAGCTTTATTCTCCAAATGTTACTTAAACTTTTCTCTTTTTCTTTGAATTCCATCTAAATGACATGCATGCCAAATACAGTAGCCTATATCAGCCTATAATTCAGGATAATTTTATGTGAGTGCTGGTCTAATTCTGTTGGCATCATTTGAACGGGGACACATTAACATTTCTGGATGTATATTCTGCTGATGAGCTACTGTACATTGTGTGAGATACTGAAGTTTGCTGCTGTAGGAATAAAAGTTTGGAGCATTTAAAAGTGAGTTGTGAGCCCTTCTGTCATCTAAGATGCTGAAGTTCAATCATGGAACAAACATTATTTTGTTACACAGAGAGCAAAACATGGGCTACATTTCATCCCAGCCCCCTGAAAACGTGTATATTGCTTGTTCATCTCTCAACTACTGTACCATGGAATAAAATTGTATATATCAGCACCAACACTAGAGGGGGCTGTAAGCTTTAGCACACATACAGCTTTGGCTCGCCTTGTAATGGTGTATATTTTCTGTAAATTAAATGGTGCAAGTAATGGAAACACTTGGGTTGCACATTCAGAGATTCCAAATGGACAATTGTTATCTGAGAACCATGTGGGATGGCTTAGTTTGAGCACTATTTGCTGAACATAAATATACTACAGTAAATGTCCATAATAAACCATTAATATAATAAACCTATTTGAATGTATTTTGTTAGAAACTAATATAGAAAGTCAGGCATCAAATATTAAACAAAAATAAAAAATAACTGATTTAGTGAGGACTGTTTATAGCATTTATTTGTATTCTACTTGTGTGTTTGTGTAGAAAGACCAGAAGCTTTTCTTACCCTGGAATCCAAATGATCCCAGATACTTACTGTCTGTTTAACCAGATTAGTTTAATCATAATTCTGTTAGGCTTGTAGCATTTCCACTACATCTTTCATTTCCCCCCCTTGGCCATCACATTACTGAATACTTTTATTTTATATTAATGTGACCTAGATTCAAGATGGAAAGAACGTTGTTGGTGGGATTTGATCCAGGACCAGCAGGGCCTGGCAAGGGCCTGGAAAGTCACCATGAGCTCTAGGTTTAGAAGATTTTCAAGAAAAAAGGAAGAATTCACTGCAGCTCAAACCCCACATTTATTGCATTGGTTCTTCAACAACATATTAAGCAAAACAAAAACAATTGGATCATCATTAGAAAACAAACTTTTTCAAATCACATTTCAGTCAAACACCAAGTCATTGATCATTATGATACATAAAGCTACAGGCGGATGTCAGTCTTACACGGCAAAATAAAACAAAAAGTATTTGGTCACATCAAAACAAACCAGGCATTAAAATAACTAAAAGCTTTGATTCAAACAAACATAGCATATAGCATATTTTTGTATTGTGCTTAAATATCACTATTTTGTCACTAAATGTAGCAGTGAAGCAAAATGGTTGGTGACGGAATGCTTTAGCTCCAATCACCTGACAACTCATGTTTCCATTCAAACCTACAGTATGTAGGTGTTGCATTCAGCGGTTACACCAAAATTGGCTACCAATCACAACCTGTGATCTGAAATATCAAATTAGCTGTCCCTCCCCATCTTAAATGATGTTTGCATAAAGACAAAGCAGTCATCAGCCAGGATGCATCCTCACAGAATAAAGCTTAAATGTGACTGTTCTGAAAAACAGCGACCTCTGGCGTAACTCCACAAGTCATAGTTTTTAGTGGAACACTAAAACATCCTTAGAAGGATGGACATTAAAACAATCTTGTTCTGCATCATCACTATCATCACCAGACTTTCTATTTTCATAGGTAGCCTTCATCATCACCATCATCACCATCACCATCATCACAAGCTTTTCTGTCAGTAACCATGGACCACATACCCAAGGACCACAATTGAAACAAGCCTACGGGCTTTCTTGTGTTTTTTTATCCTTTTGAATTTTAATATTCAATAAACTAATCAATCAATCAATCAATCATGTCAGTATCATGGTCAGTATCATGGCCATTATCATGTCAGTATCATGGTCAGTATCATGTGAAGTATGACAGTATCATGGTCAGTATCATGGTCAGTATGACAGTATCATGTCAGTATCATGGTCAGTTTGTCAGTATCATGGTCAGGGTCAGCATCATGTCAGTATCATGGTCAGTATGTCATTATCATGTCAGTATCATGGTCAGTATCATAGTCAGTATCATGTCAGTATCATAGTCAGTATCATGGTCAGTATCATGGTCAGTATCATGTCAGTATCATGTCAGTATCATAGTCAGTATCATAGTCAGTATCATGTCAGTATCATAGTCAGTATCATGGTCAGTATCATGTCAGTATCATGTCAGTATCATGTCAGTATCATGCCAGTATCATGTCAGTATCATGGTCAGTATCATGGTCAGTATTATGGTCAGTATCATGTCAGTATCATGTCAGTATCATGTCAGTATCATGGTCAGTCAGTATTATGGTCAGTATCATGTCAGTATCATGGTCAGTATTATGGTCAGTATCATGGTCAGTATCATGTCAGTATCATGGTCAGTATCATGGTCAGTATCATGGTCAGTATTATGGTCAGTATCATGGTCAGTATTATGGTCAGTATCATGTCAGTATCATGGTCAGTATCATGTCAGTATCATGTCAGTATCATGCCAGTATCATGTCAGTATCATGGTCAGTATCATGGTCAGTATTATGGTCAGTATCATGGTCAGTATTATGGTCAGTATCATGTCAGTATCATGGTCAGTATCATGGTCAGTATTATGGTCAGTATCATGTCAGTATCATGTCAGTATCATGGTCAGTATTATGGTCAGTATCATGTCAGTATCATGGTCAGTATCATGGTCAGTATCATGTCAGTATCATGGTCAGTATCATGTCAGTATCATGGTCAGTATAATGTCAGTATCATGGTCAGTATCATGTCAGTATCATGGTCAGTATTATGGTCAGTATCATGTCAGTATCATGGTCAGTATCATGTCAGTATCATGTCAGTATCATGTACCAGGTAAACAATGAACCTAGCATCTGTCTAAATAACATTCTAAAACATCTAAATTACATTAAGATGTAAGAGTCACCTCTGTCTTTCAGAGAGTTGACATAAGCCTGGATGAACTCTTTATCACCGCCGTCTTCCCTCTCTCCCTCCTCCTCTCTCCTCTGCTCCCTACTCTTGTCTTTCTTCTTCTCCTCCTCTTCCCTCTTCTTCCTTTCTTTGCTCGCTGGGTTGTCGTACAGCCTGATGAACCTGTGCACAGCGAAGCAAAACACATTCTATTTGTTTCTATGGAAAGACAAAACATTATATTTATTGTTTATGGAAATTTCCATAGTATCTACTCTGTTTACACAGAACCAGTAATGCATTCTATCTGTTCTGTTTCTACATACTACTTCTGTATAGAAGTAGTATGTAAACCGTATGTACTGTATGCTGTTCCTGGGGATCCCAGAGCTAATTAAACTACATGTTGTGTATTTTTCTCCTAATAAAGTGAATTATTTTTGGTTTTGTTTTCTCCCTCCCCCGTGTAAAGCTACTTGAGTGCCTAGAAAAGCGATATATAAAGCTGAGATATAAATATTACTAGTAGCTATTTTTTTTTTTTTTTTTCAAATGGGGGTCTGTAATGGCCTAATGAAGTGTGGACCAGGGACCCTCAGGGTCCCTTGAGGGGGATCTAAATGGACCTTTACAGGTTTAAAACGTATAACTTGTAAGAGTTTACAAATGGAACCAAATGGACCCGTTTACGGGTCCATTTGGTTTGGCATTTGTAGGCTACACTCTCAGAGTTATGGAGGTCCTTCAAATTAGAAGGCTGAGAATCACCGAACTAAACCAAATTAAACCCCAATCTACATAGTAAAATCCTCAGTGCTCATTTAACTCAGAGAGTGTACAAATCCATTTGGTTCCATTTGTACAGTCAGAGTTACCAAACCCGTAAACTTTACGGGTTTGGTACCAAGAACCAGTGTGTGTTTATGTTCAGTACTTGATGTCAGGGTTCCTGCAGAGATGGGTTGGGATGCAGTTGAGCTCGTCACCGCTGACCACAATCATGCTGAGGGTGGTGATGTTGGACAGACAGTGGGGGAGGTAACACAGATGGTTCTTATGGACGAACAGGGTGGTGAGACACTTCAGCCTAGAAAATAGAGGACACACACACACGCACTTTAAGTTTATACATTCAGTATATTCATGCAAAAACATCCCTGATTAGTCAGACCAGTGAGGAGGCATAGTAAAGCCTTATTTATGCTCCGTTGCACGGCTGTGTCACGTGTCTATTTGCGGCATGCGGATCGCGTGAATCGCGAACCGGGCTTAACTCTAAACAGATCACAGTATTTTAAACACTTTCATTCGGGCACATACAATGCCAATGTCAATAAATGGAAATGGTTAAACAACACTTGGTCGACGCTCGGGTGAATTAAAATAATTTAGAATATCCATAAGGTGACAATATTATGGATGCCTGTCATCTAATTACCCACTTGGGTATTCAATGTATGTATTAATCTCCTTTTGTAAGTAGATAGGGAGGATGCTTGTCTGTCATCTAATTACCCACTTGGGTATTCAATGTATGTATTAATCTCCTTTTGTAAGTAGATAGGGAGGATGCTTGTCAGCTTTATGATAAATATTATTTATCAGACAATATTTTTGTTGTTTTTGATATTTTCAGAAAACCTTACATAAAACATAAACTGAGGGGGCAGAATTTACAACTGAGGGTGCCAAGCCCCCTCTGGCACCCCCGTGGGGCCGGGCCTGAAGTGACGTGATCCAGCCCAGAGGATCCGGCGATATGCTAATTATTCTCCACAACCTTCTTACCATCAACGCTCGCCTGACGTCATTGGAGAACGTTGGTGCTTCTCCTGCGCCTCTGGCTCCTCCACCTGTGGCAGACAACCCGCATCCTGCAATTCTCTCTCATTCGCTCTCGTTCCGGCAGCGGTTCCGGTGGGAGATACAAAGGAGACTCTTTGTGTCTCCTAACGGAACCACTGCCGGTCATCAAATTATTGCCTTAGGAATAAAAAATATCCATGAATTCAAGTCTCCATGGGGTGACTAATCGATAGAAAAGAATATATTTTGGGGGTGAACTATCCCTTTAAGGTTTACATTCTGATAGTAATCATTGCTATAGAGCAGGGGTTCTCAAACTTTTTTATGCCACAACCCCATTTCATGGGGATTTTTTTGGCGACTCCACACTCTATTTAAAGAGCAATTTCAAAGTGGAAATAAAGAATATCTTAACATAAAATCATACATTGTTGGCCATAAATTAATATTTATTAGGAAATGAAGTTAAAGCAGTGATTCCTGCTGATTTGTAGGCTTATCTTAATCTTATCAATGAAATTAATGAATAATATTTTAGCGCAGCCGAAAAATACTTGGTTGCGACTTGCTCCTCATGTGAGCTATAGGCTAGTTTTATTGTCACAGTTTACTGTCTGGTCTGGAGAATGGGGTTTGATTCCAGATCGTAGCACCAAAACGCTACAATATCAATTAAAGCAACGGAAGTGTTTCTGTACACACATCGTGGCCGGGCAGCATAGGCTGCTGCTGGTTGTCTGTGACCAGTACACTGGAAAATCACTTACCCTACCTGTAAGGGCAAATATCATTCAAGGCAAGGATATTGGTTTGATCAGTCTTCTGCTGCCCTCTCCTGAGTGCGACAAGAAAATCGCCACAGTTTGCTGCAGTGTTAAAAAAACGCTGATCCTCGGCAAGGGATTTTCAGTATATACTGTGATGTCATGTGCTCTGTATTCCTTAGAGAAGACAAGAGCTTGACACTTATCTAGCTCTAATTGGTGATCTAAATTTAAAGTATGGGACATATTCTACCAGTTTCACAAAGCTCTCTCTTCGCTGCTTAAAGGAGGAGTTCACCCAAAAAAATGACTTATCGATGGCCAAAACGCAAAACCTCCTAAGTGCAAATTTCATGATTTTCAGATTTCACTGTGGATGAGGACTATAGGCTATGCTGCACGTGCTCAGTCTGTCTGCAAGATAGTCCCGCCCCTCATTTTGTCAGAAAAGTCATTTGACTAAAACCTCCTATCTTGTTCAGTGCCAATTAGTGCTAAAATGTTGAAGCGCAAAACCTCTTATCTGCACCAGAACAAGTTGAGCAGCAGACAGAGCTGAAACTTTAGAATTCTGTGTTATGTAGACCATCTAAATGTCTTTCAGTTTGTACTAATCAATTATTTTCAAAATAAAAAAGTGTCTTCCACCCTTACTATTTAAGTATTTATTAGTAACTGTCAAGTTAATTGCATTGCCTTGTTGATTGCTAATGATTAGTGTCAGGTGGTGAAACTTTTATCACACCAAGAGTGTGAGTTGATCAAAAATGTGATTGGTAATACTTGTTACAGTACTGTAGAATGTCTTGATCTCAAAATGAGAATAAAAAAAACATTATTTATTAATTTGTAAGCCTAACTGTTTCTAGGTCAAAACCTCCTATGTGCATCTGTGTAGATAGGAGGTCATTTTTAGGTATAGATAGGAGGTTTTGGCGTTGAACATTTTGAACTTGTGGTTAGAGGTTGTCATTGCTGCTTAGATGTGAACATCCATGTTGTCATTTTGGTAGCACTTGCTATGCATCCCATGTGTATAACGCATTATACACATACTTATAAGGCATTGTAATCTGATCATAATCCTTTATAATCATATTTATAAGAGCTTATAAATAATCATACTGCTGTATAACCATAACACATTATAAAACTTGTTATAATGACTTATACGTTCAAGTATAAATGCATTGTATTATGCTTATACCACGTGATGATTACAGTTATAAATATTCATAACAACGTATAATGGAATAATAACACATTATACAGCATGTTATAATGACTTATAATGTCAAGTATTATAATACTTCATAATTGCTACCCACTTGGTAACACTTGCTATGCAACCCAAAATGTATTCTCATAGTTCCATTATAATCAATCCTTTATTATCACTGCTATAATGCATTATAATCACAGTTAAAAGCATTATAACTGATAATAAGGCATTATAACAGTGATTAAAATGCATTATAGCAGTGAGTATAAGGCATTTTATACGTTATAATATAGCATTATTAAATTATCATAAAGTAACAAATGGCCACTTATAATAACTTATGATCATAGTGTAATGCATTATAACAGTAAGTATAATGCATTATAACAGTGATTTAAAGGGGATAAAAATTAATAATAACACCTTATAAAATGATCATAATGTCATAAATGTTCACTTTATAATAACTTATAATCACAGTATAACGCCTTATAAGTGATATTAAGGCATTATAAATGTGATAATAAAGCCTTATAAAATCATTATAAAGTAACAAATGACCACTTATAATGACTTATAATCGTAGTATAATGCATTATAATAATGCATTATAATGGTTATGACACATTATAACAGTGATAATAAAGCATTATCAATTGATTATAATGGATTATAACTATGAGAATTAATTTGGGATGCATAGAAACTGTTCATCGATATCGACGTATGGGGGGGGATTTTGTTGAGGGGGGCATAGGCAAGTTAGGCCAGATCATATAGTATAGGGTGTTTGCGATGCGAGAGTGTGGTCTAGCCAACACCAACTCGGGACTCCTGAAGTGGAATGGGGTTTTGAGTTATGGAGGTGGAGAGGTGTGGGCTGGCAGTTAGGGGGGTGGGGTTTGTGGGAGTGGGGGAGTATTGCAGGTGGTGGAGTTGGGGGTAGAGGGTACGGGGGGGGGGGATTATGTTGAGGGGGGGCATGAGTCAGTTAGGCCGGATCATATAGAATAGGGTCTTTGCGATGCGAGTGTGGTCTAGCCAACACCAACTTGGGACTCCTGAAAAGCTGCCCTCCACACTCTCCTATCTAGCATCAGGGTTTTGAGCTCTACAGTGTTGTTGGCTAAGCTGTTACGCCGAAGTGCATCTACGTAGGTGGTGCACTTCCTGTCTTTCCTGGCTTTGCCCTGGGTTGGCTCCCATAGTGTCAGTTTGCTTGCCATTAGTTACAGTATGGGTGCCTGACGCAGTGCCCTACCTCATCCTTCTCTCTCTGACTTTGTCTGTGACACATGGTAGGTTCCCGTAGAGGACCACATTTCTGATTTGGTCCGTCCATGTGACTCCTAGTGCCATTCATAGCATTCTTGTGTAGACTCCATCCAAGGCCCTTTCCTGTTGTGCTGTGATGGTCCATGTCTCAGCCCCATACAGCAGTACTGACTCAACTGTAACTATATGAACAGCCGCCTCTTGAGGTCTTCTCCCATGTCTGATTTCCACACTCTCCTCATCCCATGCAAGACATTCCAGTCAAGTGCCCCCCGGACCTTCAGGTCCTCCTCCATTGAAGCAGTCCAGGCCCAGGTTATTTGAAGGACTGCCTCAAGTCCTGGACTGAGGCACTGCCTGGACTGCCTCAAGTAGCGTGTCTCCATCATCTGAACCATCTTCTCAGGAACTCTGTACGCCCGGAGAATGTTCATCAGTTCCCCCCGGTGGATGGTGCCAAAAGCCTTTTGGAAGTCATGAAGGTGATCACCACTGAAAGATTCATCTCCTACTCCTTCCAGTATCCTCCTCAGTACCAGTAACTGCCCGTTTGCTGTTCGCTCTGGGCGGAAGCCGTTCTGCGAGTTTCTCAGTACAGGGTCTAAGATGGGTCTAAGACGGTTGAGGATCATCCTGTTAGCCGCCTTGGCGACTTGTGAGCTCAGGTTAATGCCTTGGAGGTGTCCGTCTTGGTGAGGTCGCCTGACTTTGGTACTGGATCGATGATCATTTTGCTCCACAGCTTCGGCAGCTCACTAGACGTGTGTGCTTGATGAAATCCAACACCACTTCGTCTATGGGCACATACATCAGAACCTCTGCTGTCACTCCTTCCTCCTCTTGCCTCACTTGATAGCCTTGGCCCTCTGGTACTCATCCATGGTAAATGATCCATGATCTGGTATGGGAAGGTCATGGAAGACAAGAGCATCGGATCATCCTCTTCTTCTGCTGGTACCATGTTTCAACTCGTTCCTCTGCGCTTTCTCCCCAGATCTTGGAAGTCTGAGAAGAGCTTCTGCCAGAAATTTCATTGATGAGCTGCCATGCCTCTGTTTAACATGCACCTTTTTAATGTCCCTGATCTTTTGGGTCAGCTCCTATTTTTCGAGTTGCATACACTTGGTATAGCTCCTCCTTCCTCCGCTTATATTCCTCCCTCAGACCCTCTCCTTTTTGGTCAGCGACAAAGCCCCTGTGTGCTGCTCTCATCTCTTCCCTGGCTTTGGTGATTCTAGGGTCAAGGCATCCGTCTTTCCTCCTTGCTTATAGGCTCTTTAAGACATTCAATGATCTTACATACTATTCCACTATCCACACTGGACACAAGGTTGGTGATCCAGTTGTATGAGTTAGGGGAGTTGGAGGGCATTAGGGTTTGGGGGGTGTAGTGTGCTGGTTGGGGGGAATGGGGGTTGTGGGAGTGGGGGGGTATTTCAGGTGGTGGAGTTGGGGGTAGAGGGTATAGGGGGGATTACGTCGAGGGGTGCCTGGGCCAGTTGTTTTCTAGTCCACCTAATTGTATTCCTGTTGTCCTTTTTGTACATTTTATTTGTAAGCACTTTCATTTTAGATTCTTGTTGTGAGCATTGCCCTGCAAACTTTGTTTTGTTTTTGAATAAAATAAAAAAGCATTCAATGCAACTCAGTGGTGTGTTCTACCGTGTTTTTGGAAGAAGGTGTATACAGTCTACTAACCATTCCATCCATTGAAAACGCACTAGCGTATACCCACAACCACGCGCATTTCGTGCAGGGAATGATTATCGTATACCTAAAAAAAAAAAAAACTAGACCACACCACTGATGCAACTGTTTTCAGCTGTAAATGTATATATTTGCAGCTAGTACCATTTGCCATTATGTAGTTAAGCAATCACTTTACATTGAATGCAAAAGCTCCTATCTGCAGAATTATCCAGGAAAAGTGGGGAAAAACCTCCTATCTGCCTTTACAATATGAAATCAGTGTATTTAACATATAATAATGTAATATAGTCCAGACATCCAGAAACGGTGTATTATGTGATGGGTTTCATAAAAAAATAGCACTGTGCAAAAAAAATACAACATTTTGTAGTTTTCTTTTTCATTTTCCCAACAATGAACATTTTTCAGATAGGAGGTTTTGCGTTTTGGCCATCGTTATTTTCTATCAATTGCACACCCCATGAAGCCTTGAATTCATGGATTCATTTTTGTTTTTGTGGCATTCCTAAGCCAAGAAATTGATGACCGGGTGTATTTCCGCTAGGAGACACAAATAATCTACTTTGTGTCTCCTACCGGATACATTAGCCGGTAGGAGACTGGAATCAAATTATTAGCTTAGAAATGTGACAAAAATAAAAAAGAATCCATGGATTCAAGGCTTCATGGGGTGTGCAATTGATAGAAAATAAGTCATTTTTTGGGTGAACTACTACTACTTCGAGATGGAACAGAAGATGGAAACAGGGCGGCCTGTAGTTGCCAGAGGGTTTACTCTCGCAAGCTAAAATTCGTGTGAGACATGACACTGACTGATGACAAATTGGTAATGGGAAACAATGGGAGCAATGGTGACAGCTGTGTCTCTGAGGAACCTGTTGGTTGCAAGGCACTTGCAACCAGGAGTGTATTTATTTTTTCAGTTGTTCCTTTGGTAAAATTGTCCTAGCGTACACCAAGATGATTTCATGGCCTGGATATGCTGTTCACCATATAGGCCTGAATGAGAGGGCAATTTGTTTACAAGTGTGGTGAAAGTGGTTGTGGAAAAACAAAGCTGTTGAGTTTGTCAGTAAATGAGATTATTTTCATGTTTTGTGGATTTTTTTTTTCTCGAGTAAAACTTAGTTTTAACAACTTCCAGAGTGGGATTGTTTTAGGCAATATTGTTATTTAAGTTGCTTAGTTTGGCCATTTTAATCATATGATTTACGGCTGGCCTTCTTTTTTAGTTAAAAAAAAGCAGCTAGTTTATTTTCTCTTCTTTTTTTCTTTCATGTCATGAGCCTGATGACCTTGATCACAACATTTTTGATATGTTCAACTATCAATCAAATAAATGTCTGCAACAGAGAAAAGTTACAGAAGACCAGAGAAGTGAATACAATGAGAGTACATTCCTTTTTCTGTTAGCAGCTTTCATCAGATGCTTGTTGGAAATGCTCCGTGTGTTTTGGCTGCTGTTATGAAACCATTGCAAAGCTGTTGGATTTGTTTGTGTTCATGGTAACCAATGAGAGCTTCCTCTACTACACACAACATTGAGGAGAGCACACTCATTTCCATCAAGGGGTTTTGTTTTTATTTTTCAAGCTACACAGAAACAACAAACATTACATATTTCATCAATTCAATATGGTCAGATGAAAAGCTACATCACACATCCAGCTCTGTGTGTTTTAGAAAATTATGCACTTTAAATGAGTTTCATGGTCCAAGACTCATCATCCATAAATGATGATAAAGCTCAGAACTAGAAGTTACATGAGCTGTAATATATTTAGTTATTTATCAGTTCAACACAGATAAATAAATAAATTAAAACAAAATATCATATGATATGATATCGTTGCTGTCGGGCAGAAACCAGCTAACTCCATTTTGACACTTTTGCATTTTTTTCCCATAGATCAGTGCTATTGAAAACCCATTACGTCTGTGTGTTGGTTAAACAAATATTTAACCAATGAAAAGTATTAAAAAGCGCTTATTACAAAACCAGCTGACTCCATTTGATCCTCAAACTTTCTGCTAAACCAGCTAACTCCACTAAAGGGGGGTGGAGTTAGCTGGTTTTGCTGACTCCAAGCCCCACCCCCTTTTGACCTCCAACCTCATTGTGAGCTTGGAGGTCCATTCAACTGTTCTTATCAATGATTTTCATTTCCTGAAAAAAATAACATTTTGGAGTTAGCTGGTTCCTGTCCGACAGCAGAGATATGATATAAACAAGCTGCTTACTGCTGTTATATGAAAATATATGTCATCTTAATATGAATACTGTTCTTAAAAATGCATTTCAAAACAGCATAAAATTGAGTAATGCTAGCGTAATACTATAATCACAAAAGCATGGCTTATAAATCATCGTAAACATCTACAAGTTATACATAATGTAATATAACGTATTAACAAACCTGTGAGTTCCATTCCTCCAATATAAACAGATCTTACAACCCAAACGGTTCCATACAACAGATCAATAGATCTCTAGCTATTAACCAATAGACTAATTAACTAAGTTACAATCACATACAATCAATAGTCAGTTCATTCAGTATAGGACCTACTGTAGCCTGGCTGGCTAGCTAGGACCTCCCACATTAGAGACACCTGTCAATTAGCTCCAGATAATATATAAGTTATCTGATAGTTATAAGTACTTGATTAAAAATAGGTGTGTGGACACAGACATGGTTCAATGCTGTAGTAATGATATCTAGTCTAGTGATCCAGGCAATATTCTGGTGGTGCTGACTTAGGAAGATCAACCACAATTTTCTAGCTGCCGCTTCTTTTTGTACACATCTCTCTCGGTGCAGCTTCAGAACCACCTTAGAGATCCACCTCATACAGGTGGACTCCTGCCTCAGCATCTCCTTGGATATCCACCTCTTCATACTGGTGGTATTCTTCTTCACTGAGTTCAGCTTCAGCATATTCTTGGAGATCTATGTCTTCATACTGGTGGTATTCTGTCTCTGCACTGGGTCCAGCTTCAGCATCTCCTTGGAGATCTATGTTTTCATACTGGTGGTATTCTGTCTCTGCACTGGGTCCAGCTTCAGCAGCGGAACCAACAACATTCTCCCGTCTTACATTATAACAAACCAACTCAACGTTGTCCGCTTCTACCCTCTGTCGTCTGGTGGCCTGGAGAAACACAGGATCTGTCTCTCTTAAATAAAACAACAAACAGTCTGTCCTTCAAACATAAAAGAATCAAGCCAATAAAAAAAATATATAATTCAATAAAGGACTAAATGGTAAGCACACAAATGAGCAGCTGCAGCACACACACTGCAGTAAATCCTACTCTCAGGTGTGTAATCAATGAAGGACTGGTGTTTGGGCATCACATGACGTCTTCTTCAGATTGCCTCTGCATCAAACAGACCCAGGGCCCTATCGTACGTAATGCCATGTCCCCTATTTAATGGACAGCGCTGTCCCGCTGCACGTAAATGATACTTTCCGCCCGCGCTCACCATTACAACTTGAACGGCTTTGCGACTGGAAGTGTGGTTTAGGGCCGCGTTATTCCACTATCGCAATGGTTCTCAACCCAGAGGTCCATAGGGGGGGTACCAGGGGGTCCCCATTAAAATTGGTTAATATAGCGTCACACCTATTTGGCTATTAAAAAATAGCAGATATACAAGCTCATAGCGTGGCACCATATCATTTTGGGGGTCCTTGACATGAAAAGGTTTGAGAACCACTGCACTATCCGAACACAATGCTAAATACCCAGACTTTAGGGATAGCGATAGCGATAAGGGGACCTCCCTCCCCTTAAAGACATAGTGAAATGACGTTTTTCACACTTTTAGAGCATATCCGTGGTCGTAAAATGGACACATATACCTAACAATAGATGCCAAAACAAAGATGACTTCCTGTGAACGCAAATGTACTGCGTAATGACATGAATAAACTCTTATGAATATAAATGAATATTGATTTCAGCTCAGCTCACGTTCCTCCAATCACACCTGATTTTAATTACAGAGCTACTCCGTTTTGAATCTCATTCAAGATGACGGCAAGACGGTGTATTACTCATTTTAAACTTAATCACCACACTACTGTATGTTTTCATATTATGAAAACATTATAGGTTAGAAATAAACAATGGGCAATTGGGCAGTGTGTGCATGCAGGTACTCTCTCAAGAACAGATTCTGCTCTCCGCTTGAATCTGTCGGGGGGGTTCGTCATATGGCGTACGCACTGGCCTACAAGTGGGCGTGCCCTCAGGTCAGGAAGCAGGCCGCGCTTTACCCAATCAAATGTAGTGGGCGGGATTTAGGTGTGTGCCGATCCTTCCCCACTAGAAACAAACCTTAACTAATTTAACAATAGCGTCCTTGGAGCAGACAAAACCACGAAAAGATATTCACATTTTAACTTGCTCTTTCATCATAGAAACAAGTGGGCTTATAACCAAAACGATCCATGTTCTCTGGGAGAAGTGGTGTTAGTGTTCCGTGTAGAAATAGTGTTAGTGGGAATGAAAACATAGTCGCACCACCGGAAGTGAAAGGCTGAAGGCAGATCAAAACCCTGGTTTCCTTGCGTACGTGTGCTCCATTTTGCTCCCCCCAGAGCTAAGTGAAAATGTAAAAAACAGCAGAGGGCGCTGTTTTTCCTTTTTTATTTGGCGATGGGTTCCCAGATTGGCATGCAGGTTACAAACACTAGGCCTCTCTGCTGGCTGCAGTGAGTGAGATTCCACCGTTCCATAGCCGGAAAGGATGGGACCTTCTGATTGGTTGCGAGGCCGTTTCAGACTGAAACGTCAAAATAAAATGACAGAAATTTTTCATTTTACTGCAACTTTAACCCATATCCACTTGGTTGTAAACAGGAACGTGGCCCTTCACGGTGATAAAGACCCTTCAGGGTGAAAAAGACGTGTTGACGTTTATTCCTCAGTAATGACCTGCTTCACATTGATTATCACTTGTATAATTACCTTCCAGTAACAATAGAGGACTCTGATTAACATCATCAACGGCAGCAGCAGCAGCAACATTGTGAATGTGACTCTGATGATGTCAGCTGTCAGACGAAACTCTGTAAAAGAAATATGTAGGAACAAGAACATCACTGAAACATCATGGAAAGAACAGCTCTCGATAAGAAAACGTTTATTTGAAATGAATTGATGTAGCTTTCATGAGTGTCTGTTTCATTCAGTTTCATATTGTGAGTTGAAAAGTCAATTTCATTCAGGTTACCTGTTACAGTTAGTGAGAGGAACTCACTCTCAGAAGAGAAGTTATGACTAAAAACGTCAACGTGATAAACACAGCTGTAATTTCCTTGGTGGGTGTGGTTTGCTGCAGGAAACAGGAAGTTGGCAGAGTGATTGGCAGCTGGCTGGGTGTGGTTGTGTGTTGTGTTGGATCCAGTGAAGGTGAGGTGGAAGGAGCCTCGTGGGTACTGTGGCTGGATGGAGCAGATGATGGTGAAGCCGGAACCCTCAAACACCTGCTGCCCCTGCTGCTGGCCCTCAGAAACCCCATGTATGGAGGGGAAGACGGTGATGCTTGGCTTAAACAGCAGATCTGTAACAATATAATGAAATGATAATACTTATGGGACAGGTGGCTGAATATCATGTATTGAACACCTTAAATTCACACTTGAATTCAAATTTTCCCATATCAGTTTTTTTTATGTTCTGGTAAAGAAAGAGGGTGTTTCACTGCAGACGGATCTATTCCGCAAGCCGCACAGATAGTAGTACTTTACTTCATGGAGATAGCTTCCATCCTGGACACCTTATTAGGAGTCTCCCTATCAGTCAGTTCCACTGGGCTAGAAGGGTGTGTAGCTCTGATGAATGTTATCAGACACAAGCAACGGATTTGACCAAGAGATTTTTGACACAGGGCTACAAACCAGAATGAATTGACATTGCAGCTAAACGTTTTGAGTCTGTCACACAGGAGGAATGTCTGAACTCTGTTACACACACACAAAAAAACGATTCCCCTTTCTGTATTACCAGATATTCATCCCTGGACTTTGAATTTAGAAAGATCCTTCACAAATATTGGTAATTCATTGAGACTGATCCTAAACTGAAACAATATTCAAAGATCCCCCTAAATTGGTCTTCAGACGTTCCCCCAATCTAAGGGACCAACTCGTACACTCCTACACACCTCCCACTTTTCTATCAGACATTCCTCCTGGCAACTACAAGTGTTCCGATTGCGCTCAATGCAGCTATACCACTAAATGTAAGTCCTTCACACATCCTCATAGCGGTAAGGAAATCACTATAGGAGGAGTTATCACATGCTCCACTACTTTTGTTGTTTATCTTATTTACTCTTTCACTGCCAAGGACAACTTTTACGACTAATTTTTCCAAAGGTCCAGACTGCCAAACACGACTTTTTTGTTTTCTGTGGTTTTCCACCAGATGCCGCTGTTCTCTAACACAAGTGACCATTTTTTCCTCAAGTCACACAGATCCAGGAGATCAACGTGATCGAAAGATCTACACCACCATTCCCTTCCTGCTTAGCGTATTTGGGGAAATGTATCTTTTACATTTTTTTCTCCCTGCATTTTTGACGAGATGAGCTATATTCAACGGCCTGTAACAAGCAACTGGGGGGTCGTGAGGACTTTTTTCTTTCTTTCGCGGAAGCACGGTGAAACCCTCCGTGTTTAGCAATCATCGGGGGATCAATCATATTGGATATAAATATTCTGTGACTAGTTGAAAAGTTAAGGAAAACCAAAAATCGTGAAAGATTTAAATGTGGACTGGCATACATTCGCTAATCGCACTCGGATTAGCGAACACAGAAGCAATATTAGATGTGGTGACGAGCGCAATCCTGTTGCAGCCCATTAAAAAAATTAGGACACAGCATCACTTTTTGGGGTATAGAAAAGGTGGTTAAACCTCCCCGTGGTGGTGATCACAATCGCCTACTACTGCAACGTAAAGCTTTTTACATCTATACACTCAATACTAATGCATCATACAGACTCAGTGAAACAGACCTGAGACCAGCTGTCCAATGAGGACAGACTGTGTTCAGGCGGAGACAGAGCTGCACTTCCTCACTATGAAAATGTTACATGAAATGATAATGTTACAAACTCACCCCTGACTACAATCTCTTTTTAAGTTTCTTTTTTGCCCACAAGAAATAGACAATCATAACCAAAAAAAAACACTCAAACAATAACAAATTAATCCCCCCTCCCTCCATACATAAAAACAGCAAAACAAGAAAACTATTAAGGTAATGTAAAGGAATAAACTGACACCACACCACTGATCATTTGCAATATCAAGGACCTGCAACACATATAACAGAGAATCTTACTGTTTAAAATTCAGTTTTTCCACATGGAAAATGCCCACTAGCTCTCCCTCAACCACAAGTTGAGGGACAGATTCTTATTTCCACAGCCTCAGAATGCTGTAGTACCATCCCAGTGAGCCATAGTTGGCAATTAGACCTCCGTCTGAAACCGTGTTATAACTGGTCTAAAAGTGAACGTTTTTTCAATGTCTAGACGTTGATTAGCTGTTTTTTGAGCGTCTATATATAGACGTCATTTCAACGGCTATAATATAGACGGCCTATATATAGACGCTTAAAAAACAGCTAATCAATGTCTAGGCTAAGATCAGGTGAGATCTAGTATTTCCTGTATTATTATTTTAGTAAATTGTTGGCAAGGACCAGAGGGAGCAGTGTGCCTGGTCGGATTAGCAGTTCAGAACCGATCCACAATCCACAAATCTCTGTCTGTCTGTCTGTCTGTCTGTCTGTCTGTCTGTCTGTCTGTCTGTCTGACTGACCAATTGATGTCATTTTTGTTGTCGTTGTGTTTTTTTTTTACCTGAACAGATCACCTCTAGTGTGAAAAGGGACATTTTAGACATTGTTGTTCCACACTCCTTCAGAGAACCATCACAGGAAAATGTAATATACCACACAGGCTTAGATGAACCAGTTTTCCATTGTTTTGAAACAACAGAGCCACAGTCCAGCTGTCTACACAGTGCAGATGGCTGGAAGGCACCTAGTCTCCAACTAGTCCCATCCACTGGTCTCCACTCTCCCTGGATTTTCAACTCCAGTGTACCAGTACAGTTACTGGTTCCTCCAACCAACCTGACAGACTCTGTACAGAGACAAGCAAAAAAGGTAGTATCACTTTATCATTCTGTGTGTGTGTGTGTGTGTGTGTGTGTGTGTGTGTGTGTGTGTGTGTGTGTGTGTGTGTGTGTGTGTGTGTGTGTGTGTGTGTGTGTGTGTGTGTGTGTGTGTGTGTGTGTGTGTGTGTGTGTGTGTGTGTGTGTGTGCGCGTGTGTGTGCGTGCGCGCCCGCGCGTGCATGTTCATTCTGTGAATTTATAACCTGAGGCTCACTATGGGATATAACTCTGCAAGACTATGAAGTGGAAGTTGTCAAATGGGTGCTTCCCCCCAAAAATGTCTATTATTACCTGAGCAGGTGAGACCAACAGTCTTGTCAGGTGAGAAGATGTTTCTAGTTGAGTTTGAGGTTGTACAGTTCAGTAGAACAGACTCGTTGCCTTCACACTGGAACTCTTTGGTCCACATTGGAGCTTTCGCTTCTCCATAGAGCGCCCCTTGGAGGACTGCAGGAGTCCCACAGCCAAGCTCCCTACAGACCACCTCTGCATCTGGCTGGTCAAAGTCACCTTCAAACACTGAGACCCACGACTGATTAGATTTCACCTCCAATCTGCCTGAACACAAACTAGTCCCATTCACCAACCTCACAGACTCTGAAGAGAGAGAGAGAGAGAGAGAGAGAGAGAGAGAGAGAGAGAGAGAGAGAGAGAGAGAGAGAGAGAGAGAGAGAGAGAGAGAGAGAGAGAGAGAGAGATTTAGTTTGATCTGCATTTTCTATAACCACACCAGACTATAAAAAAGAGACCCAACCTGCTTGGCACTCAACATCAAGGGTTGGATGGACCAGGGGTACACAGGGGTAATTGTACGTGTCCAGGGGTTGTACTTGAACATCATGTCCAGGGGGTATACTTGAACATCAAGCTGCCTCACACTACAGAAACAGGAGATAGGCTCCTGCCCTATGCGGCTTACTTACTAGAGTTCTGCCCGAACCCGACCCTACCCGACCCAAAGTTTTAGAGCCTATCCGGGCCTAAAATGTATGCTAATTAGTTGGGCCGAACCGAGCCTGTGGAAAATAAAATACATTAAAATAATAATAATAATAATAATAATAATAATAATAATAATAATAATAATAATAATGTAATAATAATAATAATAATAATAATTCTCTTCGGTCCGTTTGTGTATTTATTTATTACGAAGAGGGCGCTGACTGGTGTTTCACTTTTACTATGTGACCGGAGTGGAGGGAGTCTTAGTTAACCCTTTACACAATGACAGTCGGACTCAGGCAGCAGAGAACAGGCGCATAACCCTGTTTGTCTGTCGGCACCTCGGCGCTGAAGCCTAACCAGTGGACCATTTTGAATGTACTGCATATTTGTGTGCTGTTTTATATTTGATTATGAAAAAAGTAGGCCTACACTGAGTCATTTTACAAAAGAAGAAATGGCTCATTCTCTATAAGTATTGTCATTCATATGGTGTGTTCCATTTCTATGATTGTGTTTTCAATTTTGCACTTTCAGTGTGCTGCTTGGTAGTGTGCAGCACATGCTTAGTTGTGTGTACTGTAATGAATGGTATGTGTGTGTGTCATTTGAAAATATGGCTGTGTTTACCAAATGAAAACACAAGTTCCATTTTGTGAACAGTTAAGAGATTTGATGGCAAAGAGTCATCTTACAAAGGGAGTGTAGGGTTTAGCATTTTGTGTTTGAGGTTTTCAGTTTTGAGAAAGCCGTTATTGTTTTGAGAAACATGTGTTAACAATCGTGAAAGACTGTATTATTGGTTCCTTTTACGCACCTGATTGGCATTCATGCATTAATGTTATTTTTTATCAGATGTCCGATAAATAGTAATCATTCCGGACATGGTGACTGGCAGTTTAAAGTGATTTGGCATGATAGATTTTTTGGGCGATTTTTAGGGTGGCACGATAGATTTTTAACTCATTTACTGCCAAGAACGTAAAAAACTTAATTATTTCCAATTACCAATACTGGCAAGAATGTAAAACCCCCCCCCCCCCCCCCCCCCCCCACCCTTACCAACAAACTGTCCCCCCAAACGGTCCCCCCAAACTGCCCCCCCCCCCCCACTGGCCCGTCGAACACAGCAGATCTTCAAACTTCATCTGACATCTATGGGCTTGCAGATCTGCTATGTTCGGTGTGTGACAGACAGACACCACCATGCAACACCATCCTACGGTATATTACATTCGCGAACGCTCGCGCATGCGTGGCTGTTAGTCTGTTGGTGTCTGGGTGGGTAGCTCGACAGTTTCACCAACATTGGTGACCTAACGAGGCCGGACACACACATACACACACACACACACACACACACACACACACACACACACACACACACACACACACACACACACACACACACACACACACACACACACACACACACACACACACACACACACAGAGGGGCCACCGTTGAAGGATGAAATATAAACAGGTATATACAGGCAGCAGCAGCAGTGCGTCAGGGAGAGAGAGAATGAGAGATGTGTGACAACGGGCATTTAACAGTCTACTTTAGCCTATTTTGTGCAGAACTTAGCATGTTTTATGAACAACTGAACATGTGAAGTTGGTATTTCGGCAACTATTTTCAATGTGCGTTCACTCACTCTGCTATAATTTGAGCCACTGGCGCTGTCTACAGCTGATCTTTTTTTTGTTCGGGGGTAACGCCCCTTGTGCAGTGCAGAGAGAGAGAGAGAGCCCTATTATGCGTGACTTAAATCCATGTCTTAGGCGGTAATTAGGTGATAACGCCACCATCTTATGCGGAATCCCTATTATGCAAGGTGCACTGAGCGCAAACACTTAAGTAATAAGACTTGCCATCATATTTTAGGGATGGGGGAGTGTCCATATGTTAATTAAGGGCGCAATGTAGTATCTGGTATTATGCACCTTGACTTAAAAAAATTCACTGCATACTTAAGTGCAAAAATAAATGTTTGGTTGTAAGGTTCTGATTCTCTATAATCTGTGAAGGGTCTATTTTCATTATTTGTATCAGTAATGATTGTATTGTCTCTCAATCAAACGACATCAAGCTAAAAAATAGGAAACATTGGCCGGTCTTTTTTCTCTCTAAAAACATAAATTAATAAACTTAAATTAATTAATGAAACCCTCCTGGATGGCCCCCTTTCTGTGAAAAAGAAAAGAGACATATGAGAGGAATTTAAGACAGTGTTGCTGCATGTGGCCCATTGTTTGTTACCTGCACATATCACCTCCACTCTCTCAGTGTTAGTATCAGACTTCATTCTTCCACAATCCCTCATTGAAGACTCTGAACCAACACAGGAAGATCTAATCATCCATACAGGTTGAGCTGTAGAACCAGAACTTATTTCTTTTGAAACAGGAGAGCCACAGTCCAGCTGTCTACACACTACAGATGCTGACTTCATGTTCCAGCCAGACCAACCATATACTGGTCTCCAATCTCCCTGGTGTTTCATCTCCAGCGTACCAGTACATTTACTGGTTCCTCCCACCAACCTGAAATCTTCAGGGTCTGTACAGAGACAAAAGTAAGTAAGTAAGTAAGTAAGTAAGTAAGTAAGTAATTAAGTACATGAATACATAAATAAAGACTTTCATTATAAAACTATGTTGATCAAAGATTTATATTTGTTTTTTTAACACACATTTATGTGTGTGTGTGTGTGTGTGTGTGTGTGTGTGTGTGTGTGTGTGTGTGTGTGTGTGTGTGTGTGTGTGTGTGTGTGTGTGTGTGTGTGTGTGTGTGTGTGTGTGTGTGTGTGTGTGTGTGTGTGTGTGTGTGTGTGTGTGTTTGCCCGTCTGACTGTCTGTCTGTCCGTCTGTCCGTCTGCCTGTCTAATTTCTGAACCTACTAAGATAAATAATTCAATCCCTGAATGTTTTTAACTTGCTCAATGACACTTGTTATTTTTTACCAATCAATAACCCCAGACTCACTGTCGCTCTAGGCTATGGGATAAAAGTCCTGTATGAAAAAGGCTGTGAAATGGAAGTAGCCATTTGTGTGTGTCTGTTCATCCAATATAACCAAAACAAGCAACTCCAAATCCATTTGCTTGGCAATGACATTGGCTAACATGCAACCTGGTCAGGGCCAGACTGATACAAAAATGTGCTCCTAGACTTTCGGCTCAGGCAGGCCCACTAGCCCCTTTCAGAATCCTGTATACCTTTTTTGTATTTGGGATGGTGGTAGCCAGGGTCCCTTGAAAGTTAATGCCTTCTCCCATTCACTCTCTGGTCTCGGACAAATATATTTTAGTTTTCCTCTCATCCGCGCTCCATGCCCCACCTCCCCCATCTTGTGATTGGCTAGATGTACTGTGCCGAGACAATCACAAGACGGGGGAGACGGGACATGGTGTGCGAGAGTCGAGAGATAGCAAAACTACATTTAAAAATATGGATTAAACATGTTGAATGGCAACGCCGATTAGCACCGCTCAACACACATTTCCGCGGGACCTTAATGCAGTTCAGAGTATCTTTGAAATCTCTCTGCAACACTTTAGAGACGTTATATTTGTCCGAGACCAGAGAGTGGTACCAGCGAGTGAATGGGAGAAGGCATTGACTTTCAAGGGACCCTGGATACCGCCATCCCAAATACCAAAAAGGTATACAGGGTTCTGAAAGGGGCTAGCAGGCCCACCACAACCAGCGCAAAGATACTTTACCGTCACACAACGGCTTCCCACGTGTGGCTCACGCTGTGGGGATATATACTGTAGTACAGTGCTGCTAATATAAATTGTCACAGTCTACCCACGGGATTCTGTTGGGAACAAAGGGGGAACCAGCGGTTTCTCCCAAAAGGGCATATCTTCACACCTCCGACCACTTGGGGTTCAGTTCTTTCTTCGTTACATATTTGCATCCGTGCCGATTTCCTTTTGTCAAGCATGTCTAACAGGTCTAAGCCTAGCGCTTTCACTGCCAACTACAACAAGACTACAGAAAGCACAGTCATATCCCATTGTGTGAGGCACAGTTAAAATAGCAAACTATCTCTCTCTATAAATAATACATTGAATACATAAATAAAAAAAACTAAAGCTGTTTAAAATAACTCCAACCCGAACACATAAATCTAACCTCTAAATGTCTAATCATAATAACAACCCCCCTCTCTTTATTCAATTCAATTCCAATTCAACTCAAAGCGTCTCTGTCTGTCTGTCGGCCTGAGCGCTGCACAGACTGCACATTAAAATCCTCAGTGTTCATTTATCAATTATTAACTCCGAGAGTGTACATTTAACCAAATAGACGGCAGAGGGCCATTCTGTTGTTCCAAGGAATAGTAAATGATGTTTAGAGAAGTCTGTATGTTTAGAGAAATCTGTATAGATCTGTAACCATAGGTCTGTCCAGGATTACT
>NC_139941.1:7006254-7041254 GCF_963454915.1 Gymnoscopelus microlampas | reverse complement strand
TTCACTAGAATTCACTAGCCAATTGATTTCTATTATCTACAAGTACAATGTCTTATGAAATGTGATATATAACCATATGCCATTATAAACTACTACAAGTCACACTGTTTCAGCTGGAAGTGAGATTCCCCATTCTATTCATGAATGAGGCAGCCTAGAGGGCGGGCCAAAGAGTACACCTTCCGTGTGTTACTGATCACATGAGCCCAACACATGTCACATCTCCAGTTATAGGCAACATAGAAGGGGGGGACTTTTTTTCTTATTCCCACACAACAGCGCTAAGGTATATTATGACGTGGTTCAATGTTGAAAATGAGTGGTATACCCCTTTAATTTGAATGACCTCAACAACTGTTGCACAGATGCTATAATCACCTGAGCAGGTAAGCCCAACAGCCTTGTCAGGTGAGCAGATGTTTCTAGTTGAGTTTGAGGTTCTACAGTCCAGGAGAACAGACTCACTGCCTTCACACTGGAACTCTTTGGTCCACATTGAAGTTTTTGCTTCTCCATAGAGTGCCCCCTGGAAGACTAAAGGAGCCCCACAACCAAGCTCCTTACAGACTACCTCTGCATCCTGCTGGTCAAAGTCACCTTCACACACTGAGACCCACGACTGATTAGACTTCACCTCCAGTCTGCCTGAACACACACTAGTCCCATTCACCAACATAACAGGCTCTGGAGAGAGAGAGAGAGAGAGAGAGAGAGAGAGAGAGAGAGAGAGAGAGAGAGAGAGAGAGAGAGAGAGATTTGTATTTATTAAGAAGAGTGTGTTTCAAGCATACACGCAAGATAGGGTTAGTTAGCATACTTGATGCATACTTGAGCATACTTGATGCTAGGATAACTAAGATAAAGTGAATCACCCCACAAACTCAGACAGAGCAGATTGAGATATTTCTGTAGGGTGCAGGTCCACATAATGCTGTCTACTTCAATGGAAGCTCTAATCCTGCTCAAATGTTGTATGTGGGTAGTCAGGTACCTTGTACACATGTACTGTAGGTATGTTGATTGATTTCAACATACCTACTACTACTAAAAGCCTCCAAACAGTGATACAATAGACAGAAATAGAAATTAATCTTCATAAGGTAATAACAACTTTATGTTTGACTAGAGTCTCGGGGGGCTGTGCCCCCCCCCCCCTCGACCCCAGCCGCTGCGCGGGGCTGCGCCCCCCTCGACCCCAGCCGCTGCGCGGGGCTTTAGGGCTGTGAGGGCGCGCTTATTTTGGGGTACAAAAATAGGTAGCTTGGACGGACACTGTAGATTTTAGATCCGGTTCAGATGTTTTAATGTGTTCCCTCACTGATGTTTCTTATTGTTTTTCTGTGCACAGTCATTGAATGAAAGGACTCGGATCTTGTTCCCTTGACGGACCAACGGCATCGTTACTGAACGTGAATACAGGAAGGACGGACGGATGGACAGGGAGGGATAGAGGGAGGGACGGACAGACAGACAGATTGACATAGATAGATCTATCTATCTATCTAGTACGGACACGAGAAGTACTGTGCCGGGGACACAAGCAACCTGAACAGGCTGGTCAGGAAAGCGAGCTCAGTCTTGGGGCTTATGGAGATAGATATGTTGCAGAATTCGTAACATACAAGTGGCTTCTAGCAGCTCCCATGAGCAGCAAGCAGGGAGGAGAACATAGACTGATGATAGCGTTGAATTTCAATGAGCAGCGAGTGGAGATATGTGGTCTAAGCACAAGGACAACAGAATAAACAGAATCAACTTCCACACAGTAGGACTGGGGTATGGGTCTACACAGGATCGGCGTGGTGGAATGCAGCCCAGGCAGAGAATGGCGGTGTTAGGATCCTCATCAGAAGGGAGGCACAGAAACTACTGATTTCCGTCAAACGCATATCAGAACAAATCATCACAGCGTCATTCCAGGGAAACCCTGCCCTCAAAGTCATTGTAGCATACTCCCCAGACGAAGATTATGCCATTAACGACAAAGCACACTTCTACAAAAAGCTCAAGCAGGCAATTGAAAGTGTCCAGCCACATAACTTATGGCCAATATGGGGAGACTTCAACGCAGATCTCGGCCCAGAAGATGCACTGTTCATTCACAGCAACGACAATGGAAAACAAATGCAAGATACTATGAATGAACATGCAAATGAACATGTAAATGATTGGCAGTTTATGGAGATGAATTGATGTCTGTCAGAGAAGTATGATTTGAACCTGGTAGATTTGAGGTGTGAGATGAATGTGAAATGGTTTATGGTAACAAAAGCAGTACTGAGGTCAAGGACGATGAGGATGTTGAGTGAGCCAGTGTCAGAGGATAGCAAGAGGTCATTTGTCACTTTGATGAGGGCAGTCTTTGTACTGTGTTTGATGTGGAAGCCGGAAATGAAATTGTTCGTATAGGTCATTTGTTCCTATGGATTATTTGTTTCCAGGTATGAAGTGATTTGGGTAGCAATAACACGTTCCAGGATTTTTTACAGAAATGGGAGGTTTGAGATGAGCCGGTAATTGTTTGGGGAGTCAGGGTCAAGACCATGTTTTTTTTTAGGATAGGAGTGATGAAGGCGAGCTTCAGGGGACGGGGATACATTTCCAGAGGCCCAGCGCTGCCACACATTCCTCTGTGACCAACACACGGCAGTAGTGACGCTGATTGGGAGTCTCCAGTGACGCCATCCACTGCTGAAAGGGACTCATGTGTAGCCTGCCCAACTGTATCAGCGATATGGCCGAGGCCATGAGACCTGACATTCTCGTGCACATTTTGAGAGTGACGTTCGAAATTGTGCTAGACAAGACAGAAAGGACTGGATCCTTTCTGGTGATAGGCTGGCTGTGAACGATATTGAGTCCAGAGTTATGCCTATGAAATTAGCTGTTTGTGCAGGCACCAACACCTGATCCTGAAGCCCAATTTCAGTAGGTGAGACACCACTCTCTGTGTGTACTGCTGTGCTTCGACTCTCGAGTCGGCTTGCAGCAGCCAGCCGTCTTGAGGTCAATTGGCTCTCATGCATTGAAGGAGGCATGAGCTCGTCCCTGGGCTCCCTAGGCTTTGGGGGGATTAGCGACCAGGATCACTTAGAAAATTGGCACCGGGTGGAAAAAAAAGGGTTACAAAATCATGGGATACAAATTATATATATAATTATATATAATAAAGGAAAAAAAATAATAAAGAAAAAAAATGTATATCAAGTGCCTGGTTCTGAAGCACTCCAAAAAGCACATCTGAGTAATTAGTCCAGTTCTATATGTAATTTCATTAAAATTTTCGGGGGATTAGGAACACTATACATTTTTGGAAACTTCAGAGTATAACAAATCAGAAAATCCATGATTCCATTTGCGCAGAAGCCAATATGGTGGCCATCTTGGATTTTGCAAAATGGCGACCTTTGAATATTAGTTTTTCAATATCTCGACTTCGGCGTAGGATCTGGATTCTAATGGCTAAATCTACATTTTTAGGGGTCAGAAAATCCAATGGTGCCAATTAGAATCAGTGATCAATAGCACATATTTACATAACAATCTAGAATTATGAATATATGATTATCTGAAGAGACAGAGACAGATGATTTCTCTCATTGACACAAGGTTGCGTCATTTATTTACACAAACTAGACCTGTCTATACATCATCCTCACTATATGCTGTTACTAGCCAATGTATCTTGACAGTCTTCATCATTATGGCAGCCAGCAGTACACTGACATCTGACATCTGGGATTTTGGAAGTGGCACCAATATGGAAAATTCTGGGTGCAGACCGAGCCAAAGCTTTGCCGGCATTTCATGCCTTTACAGGAGCAGACAACACTGGGAGATTTTCTAGGATAGGCAAACCTACCTGGTGGAACAGCTACCTCAAAGCTGGTGATGATGTCCTCGAGGCTCTGAAGATGCTTTCTCAAACCAGTGACGTGACAGAGGATCTGCTAACTACAGTAGCTAAGTTTGTATGCACTGCATACTTACCAAAGGGGATCAAAATTGAAAACATCCCTGAGCTGAGATGGAATCTATTCTGCAAACACATGGCAGAAGGGGACAAGCTTCCACCCACCCTTTGTGCTCTCAAGCAGCATGTCCTAAGAGTCCATATCCAGGCCAGAGTGTGGAGTCCGGCACACATTGCTCAGCAGGAGTTCCTTGACCCACTCAACAATGGCTACTACAAGGACAAGGACGGCCAGCTGAAACCAGTTACAACTGAGTCCCTCCCAGCACCAGAGGCAATCATTGAGATGGTCAGATGTCACTGTAAAGCAGACTGTTCTTCACTTAGATGTTTGTGCAGATCAGTGGGGCTACCCTGTACGGAGCTATGTCAGTGCTCCGTACTGTACAGTACTGCTGACTGCCAAAATGATGAAGACTGTCAAGATACATTGGCTAGCAGTGTTGGGAAAGTTCACTTAAAATATGAACTAGTTCAAAGTTCAGTTCACAAATTTTAAAATTAACTTGTTCAAAGTTCAGTTCATAATTCAAAATTTTGAATTAAAGTTCATGGTTCAAAAAATGAACTAGTTCAGTTATTTTTCGTTCTTTTTTTCTCTCGTATGGCTAAATATAGATTTAGCCATTAGAATCCAGATCCTACATAATCTAGAAGTCGAGATATTGAAAAACGAATATTCAAAGGTCGCCATTTTGCAAAATCCAAGATGGCCACCATATTGGCTTCTGCGCAAATGGAATCATGGATTTTCTGATTTGTTATACTCTGAAGTTTCCAAAAATGTATAGTTTTCCCAATCCCCCGAAAATTTGAACGAACCTTCTTTTTTGGACATATAGAACTGGACTAAATCCAAAATACCATGAAAAGTGGAGAGCAAAAGATTAAACTCAAAATTATCCAAATGCTTAATATCTTAATACACTTCTGACTAAGTGTCCTGAGGACATGAGTGGAAGAAAACGTAGGAAGTTTTGTGGTACCGGAGAAAAAACAACACTCTGTGTTAGATTATAGCTAGCCTTGATCACCAGGCTTTTATTTTCCTTCGCGTTTTGCTCAAAAATAAGAGCCTGGACCAGCCTGTTGACGTTCCTGGCACATTGTGACGTCAGGGCTCTCAATGCTGCACATTGGGGGAGGAGGAAGGGCACGGAGCGGGGCAGGCGCACAGAACGGTGAACCAATGGGATTCTACGGATTATCTTTCCTGAGATTTTGAACCCGCCCCTGTAGACCAGATATCAGACGTGCTAGGGCAGCCTAGATTGTAGCTAACCAACAGCGTGCGAAGCATGGTGCTAGCGATACCGTGCTAAGCTAAACCGTAGCAAACTGGCTAAGCTAGCTGGTAGCAGACGATGCTATAGGTTAGCGTGGAAAGTTTTCGGAGAGAACTTTCTAAGTTGCTATCTCGTACTCGTCGAAAGACTGTGTAATGCGATTACTTACGCTATAAAGTAATTTGTATCTAGGTTGACAGCGTCTCGTGGCCTAAGATGTGATCCTGTCCTTTGTGAAACTTTCTTAGCTGGTTAGACTCTGTATGTGACTGAGAGATGCTTCTTTGATTTACGAGAAGAAAAACTAATTGAAGGAACTGACATGCCCCTGACTGATATACTGGGGAGGGTGGGACCTCCTGTGAGGGAGCGATCAGAGTCCAGCCAATAGAACATTTCTGGAAGTGTATCAAGTAATGCTTCTGTGATCATGCCAGAGGGCACTCTCCCATAGTGAGCCATGGAGCGATATATAGAAATAGAAATGCAAATTTGAAGAGCACAGGCATTTCATTTGGTGACTCTGTGGTACAGTTTGGATGATGAAATCAAAGAAAGTAGAGCTATTACACTCTTTAAGAAAAAGTTAAAAAATATTATGATTGTGAGATACAGAGAAGAGGAAGCGGGGGGTGTTGTCTACAGAAGAACGCTATGAATTGCACGTGGCGTCCATGGGCGGACCACATCAGAAATGTGCACCTCTACAGGGGCCTACCACAGTTTCTTTTTTCCTTTTTGAATGATTGAATACTTTATTAGTCAGAAGTGTATACAGCATAAGGTACAGCCAAGTCCTGTTTCCATTGTGGTCCTATGTATTCAATTCATCAACATGGCAAGACAAGGTCATTGAGAGAAGATAGATAGATAGATAGATAGATAATGCCATTAATTGTGTTTGTTACCTGAACAGATCAACTCCAACGCCAGTACGGGAGTAGTAGTGACAAGAGTAGGACTAAGCCTGATTGTTCCACACTCTCTAAGTGGAGACCAGGACACAACACAGGAAGAATCAATCCTCCATGGATGATTATAATAATAATGCTTAATCAATCCTGTTGAAACAGCAGAGTCACAGTCCAGGTGTCTACACACTACAGATGCTGACTTCAGGTTCCAGTCAGTCGGACCCTCAACCGGTCTCCAGTATCCCTTGTATTTCACCTCCAGTGTACCAGAACACTTACTGGTTCCTCCCACCAACCTGAAATCACCAGGCTCTGCACAGAGACAAGAGAGTAAGCAGTAACAACAGTGATATTCATTTCATTATGAAATAAGAATTCAAAGCATGTGTAGTTTGTCTTTTGTATTTATATATCAGGCAAGCAAAGTCAGTGTAATTTTTTTATATAACTTATGAAAACATACTGTTTGTAGTGGGAAAGAGTATTACTATTTTAATTTGGTGCTCTATGACAAAGTCATGTATAAGTACTGTAGGCCTATGTGTACCTCTGGAATGCTTTCCACTGTATATTACTCCAATAACCATCATGCCTTGAGCACCTCCCTTCCAAAGCCACTCCTAGCCAGGGGTGAGAACATTCCCCACATGCATATTGACTGCTGTGTACATTTTGATGAAATAGTTAATACAGTTCATTTTGGGTATGCTGTGTTTTTAGTTTGGGGAATCCTACTAAATATTCTCTTTTTACCACTTTCGGGAGGCATTTGTTGCGAACGCGGAAGGAGGCGCGCCTCCGCCCAAGTGGAGCCTACTATGAAACTCGGCTCGGCTTGTGGCTCTGTGTGTGTGCAGTATGTGTGCAGCCGCGCCCCCATGTGACTCACGCTCTCATTGGCTCGCGCCCCCATTTGACTCAAAACTCCGTGGCTGAAATATAGCAGCTGCACTACCTGTGTGCAGCCGCCAGAGTGCGCCAGAGTGCACTACTACAGTGTGGCTGAAATATAGCAGCTACAGTCAAGCTGCGTTCGCTTCCAGCGTTCGCGCGTCTTACTTGTTTTAACCTGTATTGTTTAAATAGTAATTTGCATTGTGTCTGCATATATTTGTAACAGTGTTTACATCTTCTAAAGTTATTGTGGGAGTTTCACGGTGGCATTCACTTTGATGGGGCTGAACTAAATAAGACAAACAATTAGGGTGGCCAGCCGGACAGTCAGGTTTTTGACCCAGCTGTCCTCCTTCCAGCTCAACCTCTGGCCGGACACAAAATAGTCTGGCTATTTACATGGGAGGCTTCACGGTAATTCTCACGTTTCATTGGTCTAATATCAGCTGGCAGCCGCATTGCTACGTGAACACACTGAGGTTTTTATTGTTTTTTATTGTTATTTGTTTTGTCATTGGCTCGCTCAACAGTCACACTCCTGCCATGCTTGTTTACATGTGTGGATGAAACTGCGCTCACTCGCTAGTAGGCTTACTGTTTGTGTAACGCAGATAATGAACCAAATATGCCAAAAAGAACAACATATTTTAGTGAGCAATGGAGCAAGGAACTGGAGTTCACGAAAAAAAGGTTGCATAGACCAATTTCATGCATTTTGCACTGTGTGTAGAACGGACTTTGACATCAGCAGCAAAGGCAGAGGTACAATTGAACGGCATGCTTTGACAGATAAACATCGCAAATGTGAAAAGTGCAGATGCATGAAACCTCTCATCCTTTTCCACCCTGTTGGATCACCAGTTGAGAACAGAATAGCAGAGCTGTGTGTATATCACTCTATCAAACATCAGTCCTACGGGAGTGTTGACTGTGGCAAAAAGAGTAAACATGAAACTAAATGTATTAAAGGTTCTATGACATTCATTTTCACTTTTTTTATTTTTTATGTTTTTTGGGGGGTTTTATGACCTCAATTACACCCAAAAAATCTGAACTTTGAACATTCAGTGGATTTTCTGTGGTCTGGGGTTTTCTGAATAATTAGGCTGAAAAGTAATCTGAGCTTGGCCCTTCGACAGTGAGGTCACTGACGATTAATCCTGCCCACTCTCCTCCTCGCCCCTCCCCTCCCCTATCCTTTCCTTTGGGGGGGGGGGCGGAGCGGAGCAGAGGTGATGATTGACAGGCAAAATCCCTCACCAGCGACACCCGCAGGCAAAGATTTATTTTTTCATTGCATTTGAAAAGGCTTTAGAAATGTGAGAGAAAAACACCTGCCATGGATCAATGGAGTGGAATTTTGTGTTAAAACTTTCTATACACGTTTGAAGGACCATGACAAAGACTTTTAATGTGTGGTAAAACTGAACGTCATGAAACCTTTCATGGAAATAAATGTATTATACAATGTAATGGCCTTTGTGGTTCCCAAAATAAAGGTCAATTTAAAGTTAGCAAATATACGTTCCCTGTGCTTTACATTGTTTTAAACTTGCAATGAACCTTGTGCTGCAGAAGATGGTGGTGAAAAGCAGGTGGGTGCATGGTGTAAACACATGCGAGGGGCTGTGTTGGTTACACACACAGCGAGCCCTGCAAAAGTGTCCTCATTTCTGAGGTCTTTATGGTGGCCACCCTAAACAATATAAAACCATAGATGCTTAATTTAGGGTTTCGGCACTCGGAAAGACATTGACATAACTGAAATGCGACTGCTTGTCTGCTTGCCGGCTCTGCTCGGCTCGGTTTGCATTCATGGTAACACATTCGAGTTCAAATTAAATGTGAAACACATCAAAACAAGAAGAATGCTGACAAAAACACTCCATACATTTGGAAACATATTTAATTCAAATCAATATCGTCTCCAGTTCATGGAGGATTCTTTTCAAAGCTTCCTATAGGCTGGCCTGCAGTACACCACTCTCTCTTACCCCAAGTGGTGGCGCTGTCTCAATCGTGGGCAATGTGAAGAATTGGTCTAAATATGTATTTAATTAAATGTTCTAATTTAAGACGCCTTCTTAATGTCCTGTATGTGAAACATACTTCGGAAGCAACCATTATTTTGTTGGATGCACAGCGTGCCTTTGACCAAGTGGAACACCATTACATGCTAAGTACACTAGAAGTATTTGGCTTTGGACCTTCCTTTAGAAATTGGATAGAGATCATTGTATGCTTTCTGTAGGCTAGAACCATTAAGCACTTAGTATTAGGCAGAATTAAAAAAATACCTGCATAAAAACACAGGGAAGTCCACAGCAAATGTACTTAAACGTGGACGATATTATTGTGTGTACATATCTAGCCCGGAAACATCGATATCTCCATTGCTCTCATTAATTAATCATTTTAGTTCATTTTCTGGTTTTACAATTAATTGGGATAAAGGTGAGATAATGCCAATCTCTACAAACATTAGTGAAGAACTATTCCTCTCAAAAAAGCTTAAAAGAGAGAGAGAGAAAGAGAGAAAGAGAGGCAGGCAGAGAGAGAGAAAAGAAGTGAACATGCATTAATTAACAAAGTCATGATTTTTGTTCAGTAAATCCTATTTGGACTGGTTAAATTGGGGTTTTAACCAGGGACCTACAGACTTGCAGGTAGACAGTGTACTGACTGAGTCATGGGATAGACAGAATTGGATTTCATGTATGGTAAGTTATCATACAGCATGGATTGCTTATTATATATCTACAAGCTCATAATGCGTCACATTGTAGATCGGCTGTATGTGGTTACTGTAGGTGTTGTATTAATAATTAAATCTACAAAGTAACAAGTAACTAAAGCTGTCATATGCTGTAATTGTAGTAGAGTAGAAGTAACACAAATGTAAAGTAAAGTAAAAGTACCTCAAAATTGTACTGTGCATTGTAAGCACTTGTATTGGTACTTGAGTAAATGTACATAGTTACTTTTCAGCACCATTGAGGAGCCACTCACTGACAGGCTAGGTATCACCAAGGTGCACTGATTGCTAGAGTGCAGAGGGACATGGGTTGATATTAATGGTCTTAACTCAAAATGTATATATCACACAGCTTAGATTTTTTTGATTAAATAGGAGTGTGATGTAAAAAAAATCACACCTGTGTGAAGGTAGCGGCGCCTTTGATACATTTTGTCATCAATAAGTGTTTATAATGTGTTTATAGCCACGTGTCACGTGAAGCTTGACCAATCACTTTGTTGACGTGTCTGACCAATCAGAACGTTGACGCAAAAGCCAGGTATAGAGCAGGATCCGCTCTATACCGGCTAGCGCCGCTAAAAAAAATCTGTACTGTAAAATGAACCAAGCCTCTGTTTCGCTAACTACTCTAGATCACTGGTTCACAAAACATTTACCAATACAGATTGTTTTTGTCTCCTCGGAATGGAATCTAGTGAAAATAGTCGATCTACAAGCTCACAACGCGTTGCTATCTGAAAAGTTGTGAGATTGTAGATCGGCCATTTTCATAAGAAAGTATGTCATACATAAAAAACAACTACTCTCAAAAAAGCATTTCATGTTATGTTTTTAAAATTGCACATGTCTGAATTAACAGGGTCATGTTTTGTACAATGCAATTTGAATGTAAACTATAATGAGTGGGGTTTGAACCGGGGTCCTTCGGAACAAGAGGCTAATACTTTACTGATTGAGCTATTCAATCCACAGCCTTAGTCAGTGAAAAAGGAGAATCCAACAAAACAAAACAAAAGGGGGAATGAAGCATGTCATACATTGAAAATAACTACTCTCAAATAATATTTCATGTTACATTTAACAATTGCACATTTATTCATTGATACAGTCATGTTGTGTGCAATGCAATTGAGATGAAGTCTGCATGAGGTGAGACTCCAACCGTCGACCCTGTGGTTGCAAGGCATATGGTTTACCAATCAGCCATTCGACCAACAGACCTGAACTGGTGAAAAAGGAGTTCACACAGATGACACAGTTTCACGCAAATTGCTCAGAAATCCTGTGTTAAAATGTTTTTCAAACTGCTCAAAATGGTGGAAAATCTAAGGGCGGAGCTTACTGGTCAAAGTGATAGATGTGTTCCTCATGAGTCAAGGCACATGTGTAAGCAAGTTTCACGGCTGTCGGCCAAACGAGGCATGACTTTTGCCTGTTTAAAGTTTGCATTTTCAAAAAATTGCTATAGCGCCCCCTTTGGCCAATTGGAGTAAGATTGGTGTCAGTGATATTTGGAATGACCCTCTACATTACTGTAAAGTTTCAAACAAATGTGAGTTTGCATGTATGTGTTAGGGGCAGATGAATAATTGTCATAAAACTGCAATATTCATTGGCTCATAAAAGCTTATTTTTTTCACTTCTGGAAAATCCGCCTCCCCAGTTTGTCGGCATAGGTCCAAAGCTCATGTGTAAACAGTTTTTTTGTGACAGTTTCGTGCAGATTGCTCAAAGATCCCAGGAGGAGATAGATTTTTACTGTTTTTCATATAATTCTAAATGTTGGGAAATCTAAAGGTCAGAGGTCAAAAGTCAGAGTATGAAAGTTGTTAGGCATGAGGGGCGCATGTGTGTATCGAAGTTTCATGGCTGTAGGTCAAACAGGGCATGAGTTTTACCTGTTCAAAGTCAATTGAGTGAAATAGCGCCACCCTTTGGCCAATAGTTGTGAGTTTCGTTTCGTAGCCGTTTGGCATAGCCCTCTACCGAGTTTCGTAAGAAGCGTATGCACGGTTAGGCCAGAACTGCAAAAATGGCGGAAGAAGAAATCCAACAGATGCAATAAGGCTTCGAGCCTGATAGGCCTCGAACCCTTAAAAATCAAGCAACCTATTACAAACTAGAAAAAGTGCTCCTCGGAGCACAGGTCTCCGCCAGGTCAGGTAGGTTCTTGTGGCCTCCTGGTGGCGCTATAATAGGCCAATGTGAAAAGGGTGCCATTTATTCTTAGGTCTTTCACGGCAATCAGACACTGCATTCATGATTTTTTTTTGTTCTAAAAATGTGTTTTGCTAAATTAGACCTGCTGGTGGCGCTATAACAGGTCAATGTGAAAAAGGTGGCATTTCTTCCTCGGCCTAGTGGGAATATGCATGTGAAGTTTCACGGAAATCGCAAGCTGCGTGCATAGTTTGACGCTTTTTGTTCAAAACGGTCAATCCTGCAAACTTTGGAAGCCAACCATAGGCAATGGGGATGGAATATGGGAAATCGGACAGATCCGTGTTGATCACATGACTATAGAGATACTGTGTACCGATTTGCATGACGTTTGGATAAAATCTGTAGGAGTAATGTTAAAAAATGGGTTTTGCACAAATCGGCCTCCTGGTGGCGCTATAACAGGCCCATGTGAAAAAATTGGGGCAGAGGTTCTGAATTGGCATCCAGGGAGTGTGTGTGCACAGTTTCGGAGCGACCGGGCCAACGGTGCCGGAGATTAGCTGGTAACACACAGACAGGACGGACACACACACGGACACACACACGGACACACGGACGGACGGATGGAGGGTAAAACATACTCTCTCGCCATGCCTTCGGCCTGGCGGAGACAATGAATTGTCAGAAACAAATTTAGCAGTTAAAACAAAACATAGAATATTGGAAAAGCCTGCCTATTTCTTTGACTGGAAGAATAAATGCCATTAAAATGGTGTTTCTTCCACGATTTCTCTATCTTTTCCAAGCCATCCAATCTTGTATTACACTCTTTAATTTTAAACAATTAGATTCAATTATTATACCCTTTATTTGGAATAATAAAACTGTTTAGCTAACAGCTTGTATGACTGCCTGGAATGGTTAGCATTAGATCGATCCCTTTGTGTAGGAACCTCTCTTCCTGCTCTCCTAAATAGTCCCAACAAAATAAATAAAGCAGATGGTGATAACTTTGTGATTAAGAATACCTTAACATCTGGAAATACTGTAAATTAGGCTGTGTGCAATGGCGCCAAACACTTATATTGATAGTCCAATATGTGAAAATCATTCCTTTGTGCCTGGCCTAAATGATCCCGTTTTCACCAGCTGGAATCACAAGGGTATTAAGGAATAAGAGATGTATACTTTGATGGGCATTTCATCAGAACAGCTCCTTACAGTTTACAACATCCCAGCACCACATTTTTTAAGTAAGTATTTGCAAATTAGAGATTATGTTACACATTTTGAGAATCTTTGTTGTAATGAGTTACTTGAACATATAAAAGAAATGTAATCCCTATAACTCAGGGGAAATGTCCTATTTCTATCAAAATTTACAAAGACATGTGAGAATGTGATGTGATGAATTGGGAGAAGGGATAGAAGAAGGGGTCTGGACAGAATGCCTTGCAAGTGTGCATAAGTATTCAATAAATAGCAGATATAATTTGATACAATTTAAAACAATGCATTGTAATATTACTCTAAAGATAGATTGCATAAGATTTTCCGCAATGTATCCCCCCTTTGTAATAGATGTAAGGTGGCACACGGATCACTGGCACATTCGTTTTGGTCAAAATTTAACAGATTCTGGAATAGTGTTTTTGAATGTTTTTCTAAAGCATTTGAGAAGAACTGCGAACCCAGTTCTCTTCACTCAAATTTGGAATCCTGTAATAGTTTTTCATGAGAAACAATCAAACCGTATAAATGACGATGTATATTCCCTATTGTTGTATCGTAACCTTCACATTAAGTCTGGATATTTTGTGATTGTGAACCTACTTGACCGTGATAAGAGATATGAGAAATACAATATATGAATGTTGTACTGAGTGTTTTTATTGAAAAAACTAAATGAAAATAAATATCAACATTTTAAGTGACCATGGGGCTACATAATTGGCAAGAAATTGTGTTGACATTCACTTCTCCCATTGGAATTAATCGACTCATGACCTACTTCTGGTCTCTGGAAGCAGCCTCCTACGTCACGCAGAAAATAAAGCAAGATGGTCTTTCTTGCTTTGTTTGCTTTGGATAAATCCAAGACCATAGACAAGGGAAGGGAAGGTCCTGCTCCGAACAGAACTTGACACACCGCAACATCATAGAGCAGTGTCGAGAACTTCAGACACCCCTCATAATCAATTACATCGATTTCAAGAAAGCTTTTGACAGCATCCACCGGGAATCACTGTGGCAGATTGTCCAGCTGTATGGTGTGCCATCCAAGTGTGAACATCTTCAGGGCCCTGTACCTTAAAGGGTTAGTTCAGATTTTTTGAGTATTTTCTGTAGGAAATACTTACCATTAATGAAGTGGTTGCAAAGGTATTAATTGATTGCCCGAGTCCCGTGGTCAGAGTTATGGTCCGTTTCTGATAAATATGAAGTAGTTCCGGTAGATTAGTAGATTTGGTGGGGGCCGCTCAATAAAAATAAATTAATTAAAAAAATTAGCGTAATTTGTATTGTTGACCTATTTCCACCATATTTCGTTTAATTTCGACCCCTCTGTCACATGGTACTAATGTTTGTGTCCAGAATCACTGCGCCGCGGAAGCCTACTCACGCACAAAATATATGACACAAAAAATAGTACCATGTGACAGAGGGGTCGAAATTGAACGAAACCTGCTCTGTATGGTAGAAATAGGTCAACAATACAAATTACGCTAATTTTTTAAATTAATTTATTTTTATTGAGCGGCCCCCACCAAATCTACTAATCTACCGGAACTACTTCATTTTTATCTGAAACGGACCATAACTCTGACCACAGGACTCGGGCAATCAATTAATACCTTTGCAACCACTTCATTAATGGTAAGTATTTCCTACAGAAAATACTCAAAAAATCTGAACTAACCCTTTAACTCCACTTGTCGAGTCAGAACCAGCAGTGGCACAACCACTGATTTTGACATTGTAACCGGTGTAAGACAGGGTTGCATCATGTCACGCGTACTCTTCCTTATCGTCATCAACTTTGTGATGATGAAGACACTTGCCGGGATGAACTTAGGCATTAAGTAGGGACAGTGCAGACTCCACAGACTTGGACTTTGCAGATGACCTGGCTCTGATGAGTCCTACCCACTATGCACTCCAAGAGATGACCAGAAATCTCCAAGAGTACGGAGGGAAAGTTGGTCTATGAATCAGCCACGAGAAGACCAAGGCCATGACCATGGGTCAAAGAACAACATCACCCACCACTCTAGGCGAGCATGAGATCGATTACGTTGGATGTCTTCCACCGACGATGACTCAGAACCATCTTGAGGATCACATGGTGAGTGCACATCACCAATGAACAGGTGATGAGGAGGGCAGGTGTGGCGCTACTGTCTGACATGGTCTCTGACAGGAGAAGAAGAATGGCTGGACATGTACTCTGACTGTACAAGTGTGGCAATGGACTGGGTGCCAGAAGGCTGGCAAGACGAAGAGATGGAGGCCAAAGAAGACGTGGAGACATAGAGGGCCGTGGGAAGACGTTTTAAGTCATGGGTTCCCAAACTACCCCAAAATAATGAGGCCATTGACTCGCGACCCCACCTAACCGTGGAGGTAATTTATATGCACATAAACTTGCACGTTCGGTGCGCATTTGTAATGTATTTTAGTATGACTTTTGACTGTAGACCTACTGGTTGTACTGTTAATAATCTTGTTAATATAGAATTCAATCAATCACATTTACAGTACCTAATGAGATGGGTAAAATGTACTTTTTTAAATTTTTTACCCAAAATAATTTTACGACCCCACCGTCAGTGTCCCACGACCCCAACTTTGGGAACCCCTGTTTTAAGAGATGGGTGTCAGCTGACATGGTGCAAGAAGGGTCGCCAGGGACCGGAGCTGATGGAGAGGACTCGTCACCCCCAGTGTTCCAACAGCAATGGGAAGTACAGACATAAATATATAGTATGCCTAATTGGCCAGTGGGGCCGCACATCAACACCATCCCTATGTGGGGAAGCTTGCCATAACGCCACTGCAAGAAATCTGCCTGGGTTGTATAGAAGTACCCAAGACTAAAACAGCTCTCCCCACAACATGTGACACTGCTCCAATGAACCCCAGCAGCCAATGAGGTATCTAGGTTTATAAATCTATGGCCAAGACTGCCCACCTCGCTGTACTTCCTGCATCTGTGTGACATACATACGTAGAGATCATGAGTCTTCCAATGGGAGAAGTGAACATGAACACAACTTCTGACCATATACCACGGGGCTAGTCTCAATAAGTAACATTGTTTGTACAAGGGAACCAGTAGACCTGGTACTGCCAGACCCCTAGTGGTTCAAATCTGAATGGCCGGACTTTGCATGACGTGTGTGCAGAGGAAAAGAGGGACCGACCGACCGACCGACCGACAAAGCCTCATCTAGGCCGACCCCCTGGGTCTGGCAAAAATGCTGTATGAATACAATTATTACTAATATTACCTGAGCAGGTGAGACCAACAGTCTTGTTAGGTGAGCAGTTGTTTCTAGTTGAGTTTGAGGTTCTACAGTCCAGGAGAACAGACTCGTTGCCTTCACACTGGAACTCTTTGGTCCACATTGGAGCTTTCGCTTCTCCATAGAGCGCCCCCTGGAGGACTGAAGGAGCCCCACAGCCAAGCTCCCTACAGACCACCTCTGCATCTTGCAGGTCAAAGTCACCTTCACACACTGAGACCCACGATTGATTAGACTTCACCTCCACTCTGCCAGAACACAAACTAGTCCCGTTCACCAACCTCACAAACTCTGGGGAGAGAGAGAGAGAGAGAGAGAGAGAGAGAGAGAGAGAGAGAGAGAGAGAGAGAGCCCACACGGAAAGGAAATATATGAACATATATGGCAATATATGGCAGGTATATGCATAATATATGCTGCATATATGTCATATTCAGGTTCATATATGTGCATATATGTTGATATATAGGGAATATATGTCTCATATATAGCTCATATATGTTCACATATATGCCACAATCAGGTTCATATATTTGCATATATGTCATAAATGCCTACATATATGCCTACATATATAGCTAATATATATTTGACTTTTTGCATATATGTCATACATAATGCCTATATATATATAGCTCATATCTCCCTTTTTTATTTGCAAGGTAATATGTGCATATCAGTCCAAAGTTATATAAGGAAATGTATTCATTATTGTATGTATTTCCATTCAATGTAGATTGTGGTTTGTGGATTGTGGAAGATATAACATAAAGACAATATTGTTTAATTAGGTCTGCTGCCACTCTTATTTATTTTAAAACACAACTAAAGACCTTTCTGTTTTCCACTGCCTTCTAGAGGCACAATAATTTAAAATGTTTTACATGATCATGAACATAATCATCATTATCAGTTATTATTATCATAAGTAGTTTTATCCTTCAACTTCTTTTTTATGCCCCAAAATGACTGCTATACAGGTTTTGTAGCAATTTTGTAGCAATTATGGAAATATTAGACCGAATGTTTAAGAATGTTCTAATCATGTATACTTTATTTTACTTAAAAATATTTTCCTTTTTTTGTTCTTTTTTTTTTTTTACATTTTGGACAAAATAGCCAATTTACATTGAAGTGTGCATATATCCCATGCAGTGCCCATCTATCCTGTTACTTACAGCAGTGGTTCTCAGCCTTTTCAGGCCGAGATCCCCCAAAATAATCATATTTGAACTGGGGACCCCCAACCCTAATATGCATTTGGAATAGGAGTTGATGCATTTAGTTTGACTCTGTTCCACAGATCAATATTGTCTACAAGCTCACAACAACGACTTGATGGGTTATTTTTGCCTCTTTCTTATATTTTTGGCAATTTGGCCAACGTTTGACCATTTTTTTTTGTATAGTTTGTTGATTACTTTTGATGCAGTAATAGTCTTTTTCTTTGCTTTCTTTTATTTTTACTTTTTTTTTTAGGTATTAAAAAGTTTACTTAAATTTTACTTCACTGTCATCTGGGAAACTCCCCAAAATCATATGGGGACCCCCCTGTGGTTCCCGACCCACAGGTTGAGAACTACTCTCCTAGACATACAGTGAGAAATACGTCACGCCGCTCTGGGCGGAGCCTATTCGTTTTGAATTCGTCATGTGGATCACTAACGTCTATCGGCTGAGCGAACATTTATTTACAAACAAACCGGGTGCTTCCGTGCTTCTACTCTACTAGATAGCAGGTAAGTTCTTTAATTAGTTTATGGAATTATGTTATCCAACTTGTTAGTATCGTAAAAGTGCAGTTATATTAGCGTATTAGCCATGGATCACACGACGCTCGTCCGTCATGAGCGTCATGGCTGAACTGCAACCTGTTTTTTGTACTTTCTCTATTTACAACCTGTACATCTACATACACGTTCAGATTTTAAATATAAAGTGCTTACTCCATGGCCACGGATGTTACAAGTCTACTAGGGCACTCGGAAATACCTGTATTGTCTGTATTGTTCAATAAAAAGCATTTTAATTCGATCGGTGGACATTTTTTCCGTATTTCCTCACGCTTTCAACTACGCGACCCTATTGGTTGGGAGGTGTACTGCACTCTGATACATTATAACTCTATGACACAATGGCCACCGATCGGATTAAAATGTTTTTTATTGAACAATCCGGAATAATACGGGTACTTACACCCACCCGAAGTGAATTGTAACATCCGTGGCCAGGAGTTAAGCACTATATATTTGAAATCAGAACGTGTATGTAGATGAAGGGCCGTAAATGGATAAAGTGCAAACACCAGGTTGAAGTTTCGTCATGACTGTCATGATACAGTGATTCGCTCAGGTTAAGCTTAAATTATGTTTTGTCGTAAGACTGTGTTGCACTCCCAAAAATCACTGATCTACAAGCTCACAGCGACGCATTGTGAGCTTGAGATAAGGTTTTGAGGGTGTACAGTCTTAGACATGGCATTAGCATATTAATTTCCATGTGGTGCATGATGAGTGTTTATTTCAGGTATAAATCAGTCCACCTCAGTGAGAGCTAATGTTGTCCTCGTTTGTTTTGACTGTAATTAATTATTATTATTATTATTATTATTATATCTATGAATTTTGTTTTGAACCAGTACCAGTACAAAGCAAAATCATTTAATTAAGAGAAAGAGAATACAAATAGGACCAATGGATCCTTAAGTACAGTTCAATTTACACTGAGAATGTTAATGGGCAGACAGCTTTGGTAATCTGTTTCTTTTAACTTAGTTTGTTATACAGACAGTAGCTAACAAAAGCTGGTAATGGTTCTCAAAGTGAGCACCAGGGACCCCCAGGGGTCATTGGGGGGTTTCTAGGTGGTCCCCTGGTAAATGAGGTTATATAGCATCAAAATCAGTTTAACCACTTAAGCCCTATATAGAGTGCCTATTTGAAAATAGCAGATCTACCAGCTATTAAAAAACTAAAGAACAGTGTAAAGAATATGTGTGCAATATTTTTGAAACACTTTTGTAACTCAAATCTTGAGTCTGCATAGCCAAGTACATACTAATTAGGGGGTCCTTGACATGAACATGTTTGAGAACCACTGATTTGTATAACATGAGTTCATTAATCAGTTCTGCATTGTGAAACACTTTGCCAAGTTCATCAGAAGAACTGAATGAATTATGAGAAGGGGGCACGGTGGCGCGAATTATGAGCAATCTGATGAGTTAACATTACTTTTTAAATTACTGACACACAAATAATGTTTTAAAATATTTCTACTATCACAGTTGCTGAAAGAAACACCTGGCTGGCAGTGAGCACCAGTGCAAAGACTGGACACGACAAGAAGAAGTGCGAAGACGATTTTCAGGTGAAAAGAATATCTGCTGCTACATGATGTCTTTACTTGCATTGGTCTGATGATGTCTTTATTTTTTATTTAATTTTGGGATACTGTGTACTTTCGTTTGATACTTTTTTTTTGTTGTTTGACATTCTTCTCCTCTAAAATAATAATCATGAAATATTTCTTAAGGTGGCAAGCCAAAGCGAGGTGAAGGGGATCAGCTGGAAGCCCTGGACGCTGAGAAAAAGACTGGTGAGTAAAAACAAAAGAATTGAGAAAGGAAAATGGGTAATAGTAATAGCTGATGCCTTAAGTTGGCTACTTTAACATCCCTGTTTCACTATTTATTAGCTATCAGTGGAGACGGCATCAGGTATCGACACCATTGGTATCTTGCACGGCTTGGCACCTACTGTAGGGTGATCATACACTAACTTTCCAATTGCTCACTTCCTGATCACAGGATTCTAATAGATCTGGCCTAGTCTGCTTCCACTGTGGCGGTCCTCTGTGTTATAACACTAACAATAAATGTCCCTCTTAGAGGGAGAGGGAGAGAATTGTATTTATTAAGAAGAGCGTGTTTCAAACATACTTCATGAAAGATAGGCAAGAGCATTAGTTTACCTGGAAGGACCCTCAGATATTGAGGTACTGACTGATACCGAGTAGAATTTCTGACATGTCTGAAATTGTGGTTGCCCTTCATCATGTTCTCGCACAGTTGAAGCAGAGCTGCGAGTTGATTCCCCAATATCTGTGTCTTTTTTTCTCACTGCACCTGCGTGAAGCAGCAAACGGATGTTTGCCATGCCTACACGAGCACAGTGAGAAACACATGCGCAACACACGCATGTGGACACGCACGGCTCGTCGAGGCAGCTTTACTCGTTAAACTCTTGTAATTTATTGGGAGCAGGTGTGTAAGATTCCAATAGTATAAACATTTTAATTGGCTTTCATATACTCTTAATACATCTTTTTCAAATGAGATTATATAGATCGAAATGTGCTCAGTTTTGGCTATTTTCTGGGTGTTCATTTCAATAAATGAATTAATGTATTTTTGATTATTCGAATAACCGTTTTCAAAAATGTTATGTACACGTCAGCAGTGGTGGAAAAAGTACTCAAATGTTTTACTTAAGTAAAAGTATCAATGCAATAGATGTACTCTGAGTCTGTTACAAGTAAAAGTCCAGAATTCTTCATTTACTTGAGTAAAAGTACTAAAGTATTGGTATCAAAATGTAGTTAAAGTACCAAAAGTAAAAGTACTAAAATGTTTGAAAATAGCAGATCTACATGCTCAGAACGTGTCACATCCTGCTTTTTCAAATAGCCTATAGGTATAAAATAGGGCTAAAGTGGTTAATGTATGTTTTATAATGATTTATATCTGCAAAGTAACTAGTAACTAAAAAGTTAAAAAGTACTTGAGTAAATGTACTAGTTACTTTACAACACTGCACGTCAGTGTAGAAAAAACGCTGGGAACATCCCTATTTACAAGCGACTTTGCAGGGAAACAAGCCCAAAGTCGCTTATGATAAGCAGACCTGGCAACGCTGCCAGGCTAGGCTGAAAGTTATAATATATTAGCACATCAATGGGCATGTCGGCTGACAGACTAAATGCCAACTTTTGCCAACCGAATACCAGTCTGTTGCAGTCTGAAGTAGTCTGAAGTAGTCTGAACTAGTCTGTTTGGTGGAGAGTCACCTTAATAAACAGCTTAAATTTGGGAAATGTTGTTTGTGAGTGTCTTAACATGGTAATGATCATATGCCTGTGTGCAAGTTCAGATCAATTGCTGAACCCACTGAGGAGAAAAAATGTGTTCAGACAGAGTTGATAATAATAATAATAATTATTAGTATTATTCATAATAATAATAATTAATGTTTATCGTGATTATGATTATTATCTGCAACCCGTGTCCTCCACTCGCGTCTTAGTCCTGCCTCTTAGTGAGGAGGCGAGGATTAGATGCGAGGACAAAAGTATCAGTCAGGTTAAACTGAATAGACAAATCCCGTAACCTGTCTGCCTTGTCCTACAGACAGACAGACAGACGGACAGACGGACAGACGGTCAGATAGACGGATAAACAGATAGACAGATAGATATATAGATAGATAGATAGATAGATAGATAGATAGATAGATACTGTATTTTTCTTGTTACCTGAACAGATCAGATCCAGTCTGCTAGCAGAAGCATGGGAACTCACTGTTACACACTCCTTCAGTGAAGACTCAGAACCAACACAGGCAGATCTAATGCTCCATGTAGGCGGAGTTAACAAAGTAAAACCACCTACATGTTTGTCTGAAACAGCAGAGCCACAGCCCAGCTCTCTACACACTATAGATGTCAACTTCAAGTTCCAGTGAACATAACCGTCCACTACTCTCCACTCTTTGTCGTGTTTCACCTGCAGTCTACCATTACAGTGGCTGGTTCCTCCCAGCAACCTGACATCATCAGACTCTTTACATGCAGAGACAAGAGAGTAAGCAGTAAAATATAATATTACATTCATTAGAATACATCATTTTAGGATATAATGTATAATTACTTCTTCTTTGATCTTTGTGTACCTGCTTTGTTGTGTTGATTAGCCTGGAGAGCTGAGGAGAAAGTCACAAAATGAATGAGCTTCACTGTGACAGAGAACATGGATTGCTTGTAGTTGTCTTGCCTTCTCATTCGGATAAGACATTAAACTCTACTACTGTATAACGTCATATGCTATGGTTTAAACATTGTCCAATGCCTTATTCAAATGCGATCTCGTTATTTTATTAATGTCTCTCTTGTTTGTTAAAGTGACTCCAACACAAATTGCATACATTTCTATAGGTAGACTACATCATATTTTGCCTAAATAATATAATAAGAAGGGTTGTAATATTCAAATCGTAGAAAATGTGATGAACACTTTCCCTAACTCTTTCAGTTATGTAGGCCTAAATATATTTTGTGATTATGTCATTATTATGCAAGTTACTTAGCATTTAAAATGTGTTCACACTTGCAAGGATATGTAAATGTTTGAGCTATTGACGGCATTGCAAAACCATAACTTTCTGTCAAAGCAAACCATCATTCAGCAATGAAATAATATTCATATTATGTAACGCTACTTGATTGTGCTGTGTAAAGCAATGTCACATATTTCTCTTTGTTTAAGACTTAAAATAGGCAACCTTGCCCCCGTAGAATACAATGAATGATATTAATAAATATACTATTTACGGAAAATGAAGAACACATCATGTCATTTCAATGACATTTTAAGCAGTAGTTTGGCCTGGAGATGGCCAGTAGTTATACTTTCTCGGTTAGATTTTAGTTTAGAACTTGGTTTTGTCAGTCAGGGAGGGGGGAGCAGCTTCAATGTTCCTATAGGGATGGCCTGGTAATTACCAATAATTGCATTATGTTTTCATTATGTTTTCTTCCTCAATATTTATCTTTTGTTGTGGGAAGTAAATAAAAATGTTGCCAGTCTTTTGTGGTGTCCATCTTTATGTTGGGCTCTCCAATTTAAACCACTGGTTGTGTTGTATTGTTTGGAGGCTGTATGTATGTATGTATGTATGTATGAAAATTTCACTTACACCCTTTGCGCTCTGAACACTTGATGTATACTTGACTTTCACTCCCCTACTGTACATTTCTAAGACAAATATTGTACTTTTCACTCCACTACATTTCTAGGAAGGGAAAAGGTGCACTATTAATTAACCACTTACGCCCAATTTCAAACATAGTGAAATTAGTTGATCTACAAGTTCACAATGTGTGGTGATGCGATGTGTTGTGAGCTTGTAGATCTGCTATTTTCTTAGATTTAGGGGGTAAATATCAACATTTTTGTGCAGTAATGCATTGATTTTTGACAGAGCAACTTTCACTTGCAGTTGAGTAATATTTTACCAGGAGTATGTTTGTATAGTTTGACTCAAGTACTCTGGGGTTGAATACATTGTCCATCACTGTCCCTGGGCCATCAGGACAGCCAGAGGAGTAAGGGCTTATAATAGAGCCTCACATCACACCAAAACCAGGGACCACAGGAGTGAAGGGGCCACTCAAGTTTACCCACCAGACGTGAGGCCACCTAACTGCTTTATGTGACACACCACGGCAGGCCACTGACCGCTGGGCCACCCGACCTGTTGGGGACCCACAAATGACACCTACCACTGAGTAACTCTCCAGAGGAGTTGGACTGACTGACTGACTGACTGATTACTGTCATTGTTGAAGTCACTGTGTGTTACCTGAACAGATCACCTCCAGTGTGTTCGACGAAGTAGCAGGCTCCATTGTTCCACACTCGCTCAGTGAAGACTCAGAACCAACACAGGAGGATGTTATCCTCCATACACGTGAACGTGTAGACCCCAAAAACCAAAGACCAAATCTACTTTCTGTTGAAACAGCAGAGCCACAGTCCAGCTGTCTACACACTACAGATGATGAGTTCCGGTTCCAGTAGTAATCATTCACTGGTCTCCAATCTCCCTGGTGTTTCATCTCCAGTGTACCAGTACACTGACTGGTTCCTCCCACTAACCTGACATCATCAAGCTCTGTATAGAAACAAGAGATAAGCGGTGGAAAAGTAATATTACAGAAACATTTTCTGGATTATCGGTAAATGACCTACAGTATACCCTCAACATCCATAATACAGATTCATAGAATACAAATAATTATGTGAAAGTAATATGACTTAATTTGGCAGTGGGTAACCAAATGGACCCTCACAGGTCTATTTGGTTACATGTGTACCTTCCCAGAGTTAAATTAACATTTGGGGTCATGGGCAGGCATATTAGTCTCGCCGGACAACTATTCCACAATTCTCCCGAAAGCCGAGACAAGAAGCTGGTATCTGTTTGTCATTTACGTTCACGAATATATATTTTAAAATATCTTTACATTTATTTTTTGGGTCGGTGTAACCGCCCCCTATAAGTGAGTTTTGGACACTGACCAATCCTACACCGTGATTGGCCAATAGTCTACAACGCAGTCTACACCCCTAACCCTTCCACAGTCAATGCAAATCTATACTTTTGCGAAGTCAGCCAATCACATTACAGCTAGTGTCATCACCACTAGCTGTATGTGATTGGCTGACTTTGCAAATTCAGGACTGGCTAGCGAAACACATGACACATGTGAAGCCCTATGAATAGCAGTATGGACAAAAAAAAAAGTCATTTATCCTTTTTTTAAGTGAGTCATGTTGTGATGACCACACACCGCCCACTTCACACTGGGTGTGATTTTTTTATTTCCATTTCTTCTAAGCAGCAAGCTATTATGCTTAGATGATTTGTATTTATATTAGGACAAATATGCAAGACTGTAAAGACAAAACGGAAGTGGAGAGGAGGCTTCACATCCGCTTTATCGCTTGATCATTTTCAGAGCTTCCGCGTTCCAATCCAGACTGTATGACGGAAGCGTTTGAAAATTGTGGGAGACAGCGGTCTGGCTCGCAAGACTAGCATGCATACAGAGACTTGCTTGTCTGTTGCTTAGAGCTCACATAGTAGCATGTGCAGCCCCATGGCTGGCTGGCCACAATACTCGTTGTTGGTGAGAAAGAATACTTCGCATGGAGGTTACCAGTAATGGTAATGCGGTAATTGTGTTTTAAACCAAGGAAAATAACCTGGCCTGGCCCCTACTTGACAAACGTGTTTATGACTATGAATGGTTTTCCACCACATAATAATTCAGTTTAAGTGAGCCAACATTGATACACACTCCCCAATTGAACAACTAGATACTGTAGATAGAACTTTATTGATCCCTGTAGGGACACTTTTCATGAAGTTATAAGGGAGATGCACTTATCTAGAATAGGAACTCCTTAAGGTTTCATAGAAGATCTGGGGACCCCCAGGCATCCTTGAGGGGATTCCAGGGGGTCCTCAGCTAAAGCATTGATACTGTAGTTAACCAAATGGACCCTTGTGGGTCTGTAACTCTTTGTACAAATGGAATAATTTGTCCATTTGGTTCCATGTGTACACTCTCAGAGTTAAATTTACACTGAAAAATGTACAGTGTAGCTTGGGGTTCCTTGAAAATAAAGAGGTTGAGAACCACACCGTAAAAATCTCTTGTATGGGGTCACTTGCATAATCTTTTCAAATGGGGGTCCGTGGTTTAACATGTATCAATTTGGGGGTCCTTGACATGAAAAGGATTGAGAACCATAAAGAACGTTTTAGATTACTCAAAAAGGTTAGTGTAAACTAAACATAAACATTTCTTCACCAGTAGTAACAGAAGCAACTTGTGAATGTGATGCTGGTTGTGGTTGGGTTGCCACTGTAGCTGGGTCAGGCTCAGCTGGAGTAGAAGGACCTAAACAGACATATAAGACACATTAAATAATAATTTAAAAAATGGTTAACTTATAATGCTGGCATAATGCATTATGGGCTTTACCACACATGTAATAAGACAGTTAGTATAAAGTATTAACTATTCATTCACCCTGTCCAGCAGTGGTAGGATAAACTGTGGATGGTAGTTGGGTGGTTGTCACAGCAGCTGGGGACCCACCCAAAAAAGTCACCAAAGCACCTATCAGATTGTAAAACAGAAGAAGCATACCATACCAAGCTTATTATATGTTAGAGTATTTCATTAGTTTTTATTTTCATTTCGTTTTGGATTAATAGTTTAAAATTTCAGTTCGTTTTTATTAGTTTTTAAAGTGTGTCTGATAGTGTTTAGAAAGTGTTTATTGTGATATGGGGTAGTCAGGGACGAGATTCAAAAAGATCAGGAAATTTGCCAAAAATTGCAGATCTACAAGCTCACAACATGTCGCAATGAGACACATTGTGGGCTTGTAGATCTGCTAGTTTTAGTATTTTTTTTTAAAGAAAATAATTGGATGGATGGTGACAATGACATTTGCGCTATGATTTTAGTTAGTTTAGTAACACAATGCAGTTTCTGTGAGTTATTGTTTTTTGTGAAGCCTCGTTTATATTTTTATTTTTAAAATGTTTTAGTTTGTTTTCAATTCTAGTTGTAATTACCCCATTAGTTTTAGTTAACTATAGCCCCGATGTAAACACATTTTATGCTGTGACATTTCTTTTCTTTTTACATTTTTAACAGAGGATTAGTTGATTTAGGTTATGTTGTTACACATTTTAAAATGACTCAGCATCTTTAGGCCAGCATTGACTCAAAGCAGCCAATGGCGTGTCTATTTATATATCTATGGTTACGCTGGTGGAGAGCCTCCACTTCTAAATGTAAATAAATAATAAAAAACCTCTAGTGTTTCATACACAGTGCAGCCAAATGTGACTCATTTTGACCAAAGCACTTTTTGCTTTAAAAAGAATATTATCATCACACACACACACACACACACACACACACACACACACACACACACACACACACACACACACACACACACACACTGTCGCCCGGAGGGCAGTTGTTTGCATGAATCGAGATACGCGGCTGACAGAAGCCGAACAAGTAGCTTATGTGGTACCGACACCTCAGGGGCCTTCATATGGCACTATGCCCCATAACAGTCAAGGAGGGCCCAGCTCAGCGGCTCAGGGGCCTTCAGATGACGCTATGCCCCGTAACAGAGCAGGGCCCAACTCTGCAGCTCAGGGGCCTTCAGAAATGACCCTAAGAGATGAGGAGATATTAGAAAATGTGTTGGCCACCATAAATGGTGGACTAGCAATCGCCTCTCTTAATGCGGAAAGAGCAAAGGTAGAGAGAAATATCGAGGAACTAGGAGAAACGATCGCCAATCTTAATGCAGAAAGAGAAAATGTGGAGAGGAATATCGAGGAATTAGGAGAAACAATGAGAGAGAGAGAGAGAGAGCGTCAGAGGGTAGTGATAGAAATCAGCGATCATGAAAACAGGATGGAATCAGACGCTAGGAACAGAGATTCTGTGATAGTGTTAAGCAGTGATGAGGAGAGTGCCATAGAGGAGTTGCAGCAGGGGAGTGAGGAGCACAGGGAGGTGGAGTTAGAACAGGGTCCAGAGGCGACACCCCAACAGCAGCAGCTGAGAAGGTTGATGTTGCAACGACCACAATCACCAGGCCACATCATCACCAGGTTGCATCATTCCCTGGTCTACGTGCCTTCCACTCCAGGAAGGGGGAATTCACCTACCCCTCCATCATCACCGGACAGTCCATAAGAGAATCAGTGGCGATGAGGGAGATCAGAGCGATCCTCCACCATATTGTTTCATATTCATTGTATGGATGCCTTATGCCTAAACTGTGTTAATTTGATGAACTGAGTACTGAGGAGGGTACTTAAAATATTTTTCTGTTTCAAGCTTGAATGCAAGGGGTTAAAATTAAGATGTGAGAAAAGACAGGGCCATTACAGTGTGTGTGAGAATGACGAAATAGGTTAGCGGTAAGAAACAGCTAGAAAAGAGGAACTTCTAGTGGAGGACAGGAAACCATGAAAGCTGGGCGAGTAGCCAAAAAGCAGAGAGAGTGTGACTTTGAGAAGAAAGAGTAGAAATACTCTACTATTTTTATTCTACTCTCTATAAGAATAAAAATACTTAAAGATAGTAAAAGGTAAATGAAATAAGAAGAGATGGAGTAACAAAATAATGATAAAGTGTGGTAATGCTTACTATATTCTTAAAGATTGTGTTAATCATTGAAGTGGTAAGGATGAAGTAAGCACTGAAAGGAGTGTTAGGGAGGAAAATATAAAGATAGAAAGTAACGTAGTATTGCAAGGGGGGAGAAAAGGCCTTACTAGACAAACTGGGTGTAGCACAGGAATACACTGATCAGGCGATAGTGGGGTGAAGAGTAAATGCTTTATACTTAAATAAGAGTTTATTTGGGTTAGTCAGCAGACGATAAGTAAACTGAGATAAATAGTATAGATAGGAAAAAATGGTCACGACTAGTGTATAGGGTAATACAGGGGTATTCAACTAGATTAGGCAGGGGGCCACAACTGTAAAATAACTTGGAGTCGGGGGCCACACAGCGCAAATGCACGCGCGCTGCGCGCGCGTGCATGTCCGCACACAATTTGCGCGCGTGCGCGAAGCGCACGCGCGCGAAATTTTTCGGGTCTAATTCGGGTCTAATTCGGGTGTAATTCGGTTCTATTTGACCAATATGAATCAACCTTTTTTCGGGTCTAATTCGGTCTAATTCGGTTCTATTTAAGGTTCTAAGTTAAGTTCCAATGAAAGATGGCCTTTCAAGAACTAATGAAGGATAAATAATTTGTACTGTTTTAACTTTGATAACATAAATCAAAGTTAAAATAAATAATAATTATGAAAATTAAAAAAAAAAAAAAAAAAAAAAATTTTTTTTTTTTTTTTTTTTTTTTTTGAATATGGCCAGGGGCCACAAGGAAGCTCCTCGCGGGCCGCACGTGGCCCGCGGGCCGCCAGTTGAATATCTATGGGGTAATAGCTACTGAGACTATGGAAACATCATTTCCCTAAGGGTATTGCATTATGGTGAAATAGTGTGTAAGAATAGGGAAGAGGTGATATGTCGCATCAAGTACAGTCACGCTGACCATGGGGTAATAAACGGGATATGGTCAAGAGAACGTGGGTGGTAGGAAAAATAGGATGGGCCAAAATGCCCTTTATAAACAAAGTTCAGAGAGCAAGTTGTTGAGAGACTTTGCGCGTTGTCGTTAGAGACCTGGGGTATGTTAGAGTAATCTCACCATATCACCCGAGTTGGGGAATTAGCCTCTGACTTGTGCAAATATGGAATTTAGATGCTTAATAATAGATGGGGTAGAAAAATCAGCCAAAAACATAGTGCGTGTATTAGACTAAAAGATCTCCCAATTTGATGATGGGTCTTATAAGGGGCCTCACCCTTTATAGCCTATTATTAGGTTGTAGTCAGGCGAGGGAAAGATTGTACGCCTTATACCTCGCTCTGCTTTAAAATAGACAACAGGTAGAAAGAAGGAATCTGGATTATTGGAAGGAACTACCAGAATGTGATATTTTAGTTATGTCTTGTTTTATCACAGCATGGGAGGGTAAGAGTACCTATGTATTTGAGATCTATTTGGATAGAACTTTAATATTCTCATGTATGTGATATGGATTCAATTGTAACAGCTTAATTGAACATTGTATTCAATCTACTTACTTTTACCTGAATTTTCTGCTTAAAGCTGTAAGCAATACTATAATAAATTTTACATTTCCTGCATTTAAAAGAGAAGTTTCATAGAGTTATTTTACACACTTTGGGGATAATTCCCCTAATTTGGTTTATCTCCTTAATAGAGTAAAACGTGGTTTCAGTGCATTTAAAGGATTTTAATGGTTACCTCTAACCCCACCTTGGGTATTGATTAAATATGAGTTTAGTCACTCATATTTAACTAAAACAACACCTTGGATTTAGACATTGTTAATAAATTCTAAATACTCAAACCAGTAACTACACCAACGCGCACGCATTTAAAGTAAGATAGCCAATATTAATTAAGGTGATTATAGGCAGCGAGTGATTAATGGGTTGTTCATGATCAATGCCTATAGCTGAAAAAGGGTGTGGCCTTAAGATGGAGATTGGTTAACGAGCTGGAGTGAATATCTTACGCCATAGGCTTATGTGCTTTCTATGAGTGAATTGAGGGTTTAGTTCACTAGGATAGGAAATTACCTGTTAGTCAGAGAGCCTATACGGGACGGACGTACCTCCGTAACCGCCCGGCGACAACACACACACACACACACACACACACACACACACACACACACACACACACACACACCCCCACACACGCACGTGCGCGTGGCACATATGTCCCCACACATGCATGCACACACCCTAATATAAAGAAAAATAAAACGTCAATACGTCACTGTAAGAAAAAAGTCATCCAGTCTAAAGGCCCTTTAATATGCTCTGTTTTGTTTTTATTTCACCCTCCCTAACTTGTATAATTTACCATTACATTTAGTTACTAATAATAATGTATTATTGATGCCACTGTGGTGCAGTTCTCTATAATAGTTACACCATGCTTCATTACAAACTACATGTCACAGTCCGCTCCTCAAGCACTTCTCTTTATTTGTTTTTACTTATTTAGGCCTACTTCTGTTCTTGCTCCCTTTTGGTTTAGGTATTTGTCTTGGTTACTTTTCTTCTTGGATTTTGCAGCCCTGTTCTGTTGTTAAGTATGTTCTGTATTAGTCTTGTAATTCTGTTACTTTGTTGTTGCCTTAGTGATGTGTATCTTATGTTGTAGTAGTTTCCTATGTGCCCTTGTTTGCTGTTACCTGTCTTGTCTCACCTCCCTGCCATTATTGTTGACCCTAATCACCTGTGTCCTGTTTACCTGTTGGCCTATCATATGTTGAATGTCTTTTGAGTTCACCTGAATGTAGTTAATTTCCCTGTCTATATATACCCCTCTGTGTCCATGTTTTTGTCAGTCCGTTGACCAGTGTAGTTTATGTTTGGCACTGCCATCTGAAGTTGTGAACTTATACCTCCTGTGTTTACCAGTCTGGTAGTTAAATGAGCCCTGCTTTTGGGTTCTATGTGGCACGTTCGTAACACTATTACATACACTGTGTGTGTGTGTGTGTGTGTGTGTGTGTGTGTGTGTGTGTGTGTGTGTGTGTGTGTGTGTGTGTGTGTGTGTGTGTGTGTGTGTGTGTGTGTGTGTGTGTGTGTGTGTGTGTGTGTGTGTGTGTGTGTGTGTGTGTGTGTGAGAGAGAGAGAGAGAGAGAGAGAAACTACAGAGATACTATACTACTAGAATAGATGATACAAGATAAGTTTCAAAAGCAAATATTTGCCTATAGAGGGCAGCATTACGCTTTTCACTGTACAGCCTGATGGGAATTAAAAGGAGATTTTTTTAAAGGTGATCTATCCCCCCAACACACACACACACACACACACACACACACACACACACACACACACACACACACACACACACACACACACACACACACACACACACACACACACACACACACACACACACACACACACACACACACACACACACACACACACACACACACAAAGTGACATGAGGCAGTGGTTCTCAACCTTTTCAGGCCGTGACCCCCCCAAAATAATCATAATTGAACTGCGGACCCCCCACTCTGATAAGCACTTGGCATTGTAGAAGTTGAGGCATTACATTTAGTTTGACCCAGTTCCACAGATAAATATTGTGCAAATAGCAGATCTCTAAGCTTGTAGAACTGCTATTTTCACAATTTATGCCTCTTATATTATTTGGCAATGTTTGACCAGTTTTTATAATATATTTTATTGATTACTTTTGATGAAGTAATGGTCTTAAAGGCCTTAAAAGTAATTCAATTGTCACTTCACTGTCATCTGGGGACCCCGCTGAAATCATGTGGGGTCTCGACCCACAGGTTGAGAACCACTGATCATATGGCGTAAACATTAAAAAACTTAAAGATACAAAACACATTTTAAAGGACAGTAGAATGAACAAAATAGAGAAATAGAAAAACACATATAATTTTAGAACTTAGAATACAGGTCAAGCAGTTTTGTAATTCTGGTTTTACTTTTTGTCAAACATTTAGTCAAACCTACTTCAAAAAAACATTGTAGGATCATTTGTAAATGTTTGGTTACATTGTACATGTAGCCACCATACCCTTAAAACAGTGGTTCTCCAAGCAGGGCCGTGCAGAGGGCACTGAAGGCGCAGGTGCTCAAAGAAAAGGGCACATCTGCACGCCAATTTTTGGGGTGGTCTTTTTGTGGGGTCATTTATTAGGTAATTTAAATTATAATTATAAATAATAATGATAGTAAAATTATAATTATTTGTCAAATATTTGTCTTGATAAGGGCCACGGGTGCTGGGCAGGCCATACAAAAAAAAAAAAAAAACGTTAAAAAAAAAGAGGCCACCTTGAGGCAAAAGGGCAGGTGCTCAAACACCAAAAGGCTGCTAGCTAGCTAGTAGCTAGCTATTAAATAAATAAATAAATAAAAGGTAATAGCAAATCTACAAGCTAACAACACTTTGATGCGATGTGACATGTTGTGAGCTGGTAGATTGGCTAGCTATTTATTTATTGACGTACTTATTTATTGAAAGTATAACGTTATTAAATATTTCCATTATTTGGCATATCTGTCCTGTGACATTTGTGTTTGCAAAGGCTATAAAGGCAACAAGAAATGTTATACATTGTATTTATATATGTTCCAATATGCAATGCCAATAACAAAATTAAATCATTAATCGCAATCCTTTGTATGTCAATGAATCATCAAGTAAAATTACATTATAGTGTCATCCCTACATATAGGCCTACATACTCCCTCCATAGCAATAGCACAGGACTGAACCCCTGTTTACATCTCCTGCATTGTATTATTTTTAGTTTTATTTATGTATTTATTTATGTCTTTATATATTTATGTATTCATTCATTTATTCATTTAAGTAACCTTGTGCTTGAAATGTAAAGAAACAGACAGATTTTACCAAGGAATTACAAGGTCAGCAGGTCATGTACACCATGTAATACACTCTATTGCAGATGCACTCTGGTCAGGGTTATTATAACCCTGACCCTATAACAAAAAAATAGAATTGTAATAACATTTGAGTTAACTGAAATGAAAATGAGGCGTAATACAATAAAATACAAATTCAATAACAATAATTAACTGAAACTGTATTGTGTGTTTCCAAAACGAACAGAAACAAACAAAAATAAAATCAATTCAGCAGGGGGGTTGCCAATTTTTTGTGTCATAGGAACATTTCTATTTAATTTAGTGAATGTCTTAAAATACACATAAACATGAACATCACACTCGACCGGGCGCACATATTATATCATATAAAGTGCTGTCAAACAAATATATGAAACCATCAAGGTGCAGCATCACTTGTAGACAACCCATAGTCACTTCATAAAACACATAACATAATAATAATAATAATAATAATAATAATAATAATAATAATAATAATAATAATAATAATAATAATAAGGATAATAATACTAATACTAGTAATAATAATAATAATAATAATAATAAGGGTAATAATAATAAGGGTAATAATACTAAAACTAATACTAAAACTAAAACTAATCCAAACTAAATGAAATCTAAGCCTCTTAAAAAATAGATTTTTTTAAAAAGCGAATGAAAAATGCAAATTTATAATAACATTGACTCTGATACTGACACTGATATTTAAAAAAATAAACGTCTGTTCTTCAAAGTGAACAGACCTGGGGTCAGCTTTATACTAGGACAACAAGAGGGATTTTAAAACACGCACCAAAGAGACTCAAACCCCCTGGTCAAATTCTTACATATAAACTCATCCAGACTATAAACCAAAGGCGTTATTTCATTTTTTTTTAAACGATGAAGGGTGGCAAAAAAGTGACCACTTAAACCCGATTTCAAGCAAAAGTAGCTAATTTACAACCTCACAATGCGTTGTGAGCTTGTAGAGCAGCTATTTTTTTGCTTCTAAAAAAAAAGTAAAAATTAAAAGTAAGTAAAAAAAGGGTCTGTAAGTGACCCTATGTCATTAAGTACAGCTACTCACCTCCATCCATCAAACAACCGTTATCATTTATTACTTTTGTATTAAAGATATAGGCTCTAAATAAATAAAATAAAACTAAAAGACTAGAGGGTTGCAAAAAGGAAGTGACTACTTTTTTAGATCTGCTATTTTTATTAAAAAATAAATAAATAGCCATAATGGCATGCCTGAAATAGGGTTGCAGACAAGATGCGGCTGCAATACAGTATGTGTCACGTGACACATGCACGCTAGATGGACGGGGGTGGAATGAGATCCAAATCTGATTAATATCCAAAAAAATAATAATTCTGGGGTAGATAATATTATAATCCTACCTGAGCTCCACAACAACAGGAACAGCTTCTTTATTTGACCCATACTGTATCTGTCTGCAGATGATTCAGTCCCGCTGGATTCTGAACTGGACCTTCACTGTAGTCTGAACTGGACTGCACTAGTCTGAACTGGACTGCACTGTATCTGAACTGGACTGTACTGTAGTCTG
>NC_139941.1:6943754-7003754 GCF_963454915.1 Gymnoscopelus microlampas | reverse complement strand
CCACTTCCCCTCTAAAACCCTCGCTGCTACCTGCTCCACATTCACCACCTGTCTAGTCTCGCGTCACCAGACTACTATTCCACAATCTCTGAATGCTATATAGAGTCTGGAACTCCACTTCCCGAAAGCTGTGTAACGGAAGTTGTTCAGACCGGAAAGACATTCGACCAATCACGACGCGGTGCCCGCGGACCTGTAGTCCTAGTGGAAACAGAACCGAGGCGGAAGCATAGTCATAGGAGCGGTAGAGTCATGTTATTTGTGCGAGGATTGTTTATCACAGAAAACTGAGAACGGTATCATGGAATTAACGCCGAAAAAAATGTGAAAGAAGACACTAGTAGACATAAACGATGTTTATGAGATTCGTTGATTCCAGTCGGACTCCTTTGCGCTACTGCACAATGCTGAAACGGACGTGGGTAGGGGAGGGGCATCCGCTTTCCCCTTACACATGATCAGAGCTTCCGAGTCCCAGACTGTATGCCGGAAACATTTGTAAGTTGTGGGAGGCAACAGTCTGGCCACGCAAGACTACCACCTGTCTGACCCATATTGAAACACTGGATGCAAACAAACTTCCTAAAACTCAACTGCAATAAATCTGAAGTTCAACTCATCATTGGTCCAGATTCCCTCACCCACTCTGTACAAAGCTTTTCTCTCCATCGTCACCCCTCCACCCTAGTAGGTCGGTAATCTTGGAGTCATCTTCAAGCATGACTCCAAGGTTGACACCCCACCATCTCTTTCCTGCCCCATGTCAACAAGATCGCATAAAACTGCCTTTTGACTCAGTCCCAAAATGTCACTCACTGCTACCACCTCTGAGGTGGCAGGACAGAAAATGAAACTATGGAGTGGCAAAAAATAAAATGAAAAAAGACCACAATTTTTTTTTGGAAAAGTAGCAAAAATAATGGATAGCTTGTATATCCATTATTTTTGTCATTTTGCAAAAAAGAAAGAAAGAAAATGTTTGTTAACATGTTTTTATAGGAAATGTTTTTTAGCTTAGTTTCAGTCTTTTTAAACAAATACAAATTCAAAGAATGCCACGAATTATAGAGCTGAAACTAAAAGTTCGCTTTGAACGAGTATCTTTCTCTTCTTCGACGGTGGCTTGCGTAGCATTGCTACGTGCAGATAGGATACTGGCAGCAGCGGCTACTGCCAAGATGCTGTGTTGCTTACCGTAGCCTATATACAAGCGTGTGCCCTGTACCGTGCCGTACCTTGTGCGTGAACAATTTACCAGCCACGCGCCGTCCTACTCCGTGTGGCCCCGATGACACCATATCTGTAACCGGAAGTTACAGATATTAAGATAATCTGGCGCGTGAACACACACACACACACACACACTCGCACTTACGCACGCGCGCACGCACACACACACACACACACACACACACACACACACACACACACACACACACACACACACACACACACACACACACACACACACACACACACACACACACAGTGTTGACTTCTTCTAGTGTTTAATTGGTTTTATTTTTCATTCTATCAAACTAAAGTACTAAACACCTCGCCGCTCCTCTGTTCCACAGCCCGCTGTTGTTACACACACATTGGTGACCCATTCATCCAATCATGTGTCTCCACAAGTGCTGCTTGGGTTCTTTTTCTAACGTTTTTCTTTTCCCCTAGTTATTGACAGCTTATACAAAATGCTGTAAAGGCTTTTTATTTTTTATGGTATTTGACGTGAAATTTTGACCTTTTTCTGAGCATTAAGTTGAAGCAAATAATGTTCAATAACTTCATAAATCCCAACAAATGTGACAGATTACTATCAAAGATTCATTTCAACATGGTGACAGCAGTTAAAGTTATGATATAAATAAGCCTCATCTATAATTGCTGTTTATAAAATGGTATTTCTCAAATAATAAAACCAAGGAGAAGCCACTGAGGGCAGAAGCACACATAAGGAGTCACATAATTGTACAGATCACAGTCAGCTCTGCAGCACAACTTTAGGTGTAACAGCGGGTGATGTTGATGTTGATGCAGAGCCGTCAACTTGATGGAGATACAGCGCCCCCCTGTGGCTCAACCTTTCAACTTTCACATGTATTAGAAAACATGAAATGACCATAACAGTTGTAGGCCACAGACACACACACACACACACACACACACACACACACACACACACACACACACACACACACACACACACACACACACACACACACACACACACACACACACACACACACACACACACACACACACACACACACACACACACACACACACACACACAGACCAGACTATTACCAGACTTTTACTTGTCTACTTTCTTCATTGTGGTATTCATACTTTTACTCAAGAAGTAAAACATTTGTGTATACTTCTTCCACCAAGTATACTTCTTCCACCACTGCAAACATGGTGAGTTGTTTGTAGGAAAAGGGGAGACAGAACAAGCTACAGTGGTTGTAAATGTATTGTGTACGTGTAATATTAACATTAGTCTATTTGGTGTTTGATAGAGATGAGCAGGTTGATTCCATACTGTGACTCATGTCTTTTTCTAAGGAATATATAGAAATACAAGACATAATGTACAAATAATTGTAGGGAAGTAAAAGTACAATTTGCCTCTGAGATGTAGTAGAAGTAAAAGTATAGACAATTGGAAATACCCCAGTAAAGTAAAAGTACTTCAAAATTGTTACTTAAGTACAGTACTTACAGTAAGTAAATGTACTTAGTTACTTTACACCACTGCCTGGCATACAGTGGGATGAGACACAAGTAAAACCACTGTTCGGGGTTAGGGTTAGACATGCTGATTAAACAGACACACATGCATTATGAATTATGATGATTTTAATAGTGGAGAGACCTCCTGCTTCAACAGACACACTGTAATACATGCATTATAAGTTATGATGATTACCTCCTGCTTCAATAGACATACATGCATTATAGTTATTAGATTTTAATAGTGGAAAGACTTCAATAAATATTGTGTGGCGTATATGCATTTAGGACGCACAACTCTCCTTTACAGAACACGCTTTCCTCGATGAGCGGCAGCGGCAAATGAGGTATATCTGCATTTATAGATGTATGATTTTTCCATCCAAATCTGGCATCACCGCCTTCAGGGCCACGCTCAGAGCGTCGGCCAGGTCTGCTCCGATGACCACGTACCCCTGCAGGACACAACAAGTACTGCATCACTCGTGCAACAAGTACTCGTGTAACGGCGTGTACCTGTTGAGGTCTAACTGTAGAGCCAGTTCTGTTCCTTCAATTACTAGACCCAGACCCCCCACACATTTTACCCGAAACGGACATAATGGGGAAAACTAGCCGAATGGAATGTGAAAAATCTGACTCACACATCTTGATCACATGACTCCAGAGATAATCTGTGATGATTTGTGAGTTTCGGACAGTGGTGGAAAAACTGTTTTACTTAAGTAAAAGTATCAACACTGCAATGTAGAAGTACTCCGTTACAAGTAAAAATCCGGAATTCAAAATGTAGGCCTACTTGAGTAAAAGTGCAAAGGTTTTGGTATCGAAAAAGTACCAAAAGTAAAAGTACTAAAATGTTTGAAAATAGGAGATCTGCAAGCTCACAACTTGTAGTTGAGAACTTGTTGTGAGCTTGTAGATCGGCTATTTTCAAATAGCCTAGGTATAAATTAGGGCTAAAGTGGTTAATGTATCTAACTATATAAATGGCGAGCAACTTCCGCACCCTCGGTGGTGACACCCCACAGCTCTGTTATCGGATAAACAACGCACCGCCAGACCACATGTCGCCTACTGACTCGCCACGGCGGCCGCACTGAATTTACGCCTCGCGTAGGGGACATCTCACTGTTCACTACACCTTTTCCACCGCGCAACATAATTAATTCTACTCACCAAATGTCGGACAAAACGGAAGGGGAGGCAGCTTCGTACCGTTTACCGTGCGCACGACCTCATCACCACAACAGCAGGCAGCCGCTGCGGGTTTTTTTTCCTTTTTTTCCAAACTTTTTTTTTGGTCACCATTTTCTCCAGGCACCATTTCTGGTGTAACGTCGGGTGTTTCTTTTCACCAGCCAATCACCTTTCACGTTGCCACGTCCGTTGCCACGTCGCGCTGACGTACGCTAAACAAGCGCTGCCGTGCGCACAATGCACACGAGCCCAAAGGCGCGCAAAAATAAGCCGACCATTGCTTAGACACAAAGTCAGACCTGGCAACGCAGCCTACGCCAATCATGTGTGAGAGATCTACAAGCTATGGGGCAGAGACGCCACCGTATCTTAGCAACAACTACAGCGCTCACTCTCATTGGTCGTGTCACGCTAAGAGCAGTCTCCAGACAATGGCATCGCAGACAGCTTGCTGTTACTGCTGTAGCCATCACAGGCAGTTGCAGCACGACGGACAGGGCGCTGTGATAGCTGCCATGTCGCTAACGCTAACCTGGTTGTCATGCCTGCTGCAGCTGTGCAATCACTTTGTCAACAATGCACGTTCGTGTGGTGAATGTCTATATTGCTGCTCAGTTCGTCCATTGTAGATGGTGTATGTTTGTGTGTGTCTTCTGGAGAACTATGTAGCTCCACAGCTCCCCCCCCCCCAAATACACGTACTCACAACAACACCAGGCGGCCGCCATCTTGCAGAAAGGGCTGCCATTCGCCAGCTTTCAGAAAAACAAGCAACCACCTTCATATTTTATTTTTTTTTTTTTTTTTTTTCCTTTTGGAAATTTTCATCCCACGATTTCCGCGCGGACCACCAGGGGGTCCGCGGACCCCCTGGTGGTCCGCGAAACATACAAAATATAATTTCTTCTACTTATTTTTCATCATTTTGTAACTTTTACATTACACTTTCTTACAATTTTTTTTTTTTTTCCCCTTTTTGCAAATGTTACTTAGACAATTTGTCTACCCCCATATACACACGCCCACGCGGGCCCCGTGCGCGTACATGCCTCTAACAGCCATAATCCCCATCTACACTGCCCACTCTGTGCTGCAGCTACACGGATATAGACACAGGGACACGGAGGGACCAACAAACGCAAAGCCCCGTGCGCGGCTGGGGTTGAGGGGGGCGTAGCCCCCCGAAACTCTAGTGTCTTATAATATAATGATTTATATCTGCAAAGTAACTAGTAACTAAAGTTTTCAAATAATTGTAGTGGAGTAAAAGTACAATATTTGCCTCTGAGATGTATTGGAGTAAAAGTAAAAGTATTGACAATTAGAAATACTCCAGTAAAGTACCTCACAATTGTACTTGAGTAAATGTACTTAGTTACTTTACACCACTGGTTTCGGACAACATGTGTAAGCGTAATGGCAAAAAGTGTGTTTTGGAGAAAACGCAAAATGGAGGAAAATCTAGTCTGGCACAAATGACCAGTCTAAAAGTAAGGAAGGAAACACACAGAAAACAGCCAAAACCGCAGACATTTCAATCCATATAGGTTGAATTGTGATTGTTTTCAGGTGTGACAGGCCTGCAAATTGTTGTGAAGGGATGCACCCATGCAGCCTACTGGGAGATGCTATGAATCCCACCGGTTGAGAATGGCTGCTACAAAGTGCTATGATGAAGTGTGACTTACATCATGGTACACAATGTCAAGCGTTACTGCGTTGAGATTCATCCAAACAGGAACAGGGATCTGAAAACCTTCTTCTACACACACACACACACACACACACACACACACACACACACACACACACACACACACACACACACACACACACACACACACACACGCGCGGACGCACACACGCACAGTAGAGTGGCAGTTAGTAGTGTTATTACAAAGTGACAGTAGACATAGAAGTGAATTAAAGTACAGATGAAGTAAAGTTGTTGCTTACCGTTGATCTGAGAAAGCTTCTCTTTGATTTTTTTGGTTATGAAACCAAAAGCATCCTCTCCAATCCAAGTCTAAAACACACACACACACACACACACACACACACACACACACACACACACACACACACACACACACACACACACACACACACACACACACACACAGATATATATATATATAAAGGCTAGATGACTCACCCGCGCTGCTGGCCAATGGAGTACGACGTTGCCACATGGCGGCCATCTTGCAACAGGCATTCATAACATTATGTCTATGGTGCATGTACTTTGAAATAACCACAGCGTGCTCAATTTTCAATCCGATTTTCAAACGGTTTGGTGTGTTGTAAACACCAAAGATGTAGTTATGATACTGCATACTTAATGTTATTTTTAAAAAAAAGCATGATTATAATTATAAGTATGCAGTATCATAACTACATCTTTGGTGTTTACAACACACCAAACCATTTGAAAATCGGATGAAAATTGAGCACGCTATGGTTATTTCAATGTACATGCACCATAGACATAATGTTATGAATGACTGTTGCAAGATGGCCGTGGTTGAGCTACGCTTGCGATGCCCCCTTGAGCCATCTAGCCTTTATATATATATCTATGCACACACACACTACTTTGAATGGAATGTTGTCTGCAACGTGACGTGACGGACGGACAGATGGACAGGCAATCGGCAGACAGACAGACAGACAGACAGACAGACAGACAGACAGACAGACAGACAGACAGACAGACAGACAGACAGACAGACAGACAATCGGCAGACAGACAGGCAGACAGGCAGGCAGACAGACAGACAAACAGACAGACAGACAGTTCTCTTACCCCAACGTTCAATAACTTGCTGGTGGATGTGACTTTGAATCCGAGGCTGTAGAGTGTAGACAGATGATAACAGTGTGTTCAGTATTGGCGAGCATACATTGTGCGATTTCAAGCCCAACCGATAGGCTCACCGCATGAATTCTGACATGTCAGGAAAACGTTGTTGGTCGTTGTCTTGCTCTCGCACACCAATCCACTGTTGTCATTAGGCACAACTCTCTGTCAATAAACTATGTGAAGGGATGATTCTCGTCAGGTGAAGTTGTTTGGGGGTGCGCTCGTTTTAAATCACTCAATATCCACACAGGTCATACCCAGTAGTGGTACGTAGGATGGTGAGTGATTTTAAATGAGCACTCCTCAAACAGTCTTTGCTCCCATGCCCAACATGTGCATGGAAAACACAGTAAAAGAAGAAAATTGACAGAAAGTTGTTCATAATGACAACAGTGGGTATCTGGACGTCTTTACAGAGACAAAGAGCATAAGACAAAGAGCATAACCCAAGCTGTCTGGTAGAGGTGTAATATTGAGTATCATTGTTTAATGCATTTAGATTGGACTTTTCTGTCTCACGCTGTTAATGGAAGAGACCAGGGACGTGCACAGATAGACTCTAGGTGTTGCTAGAGCACCTGCACTTTGCCCTCTTGACCAGAAGTGCCCTTTTGAAAAAAGGGGGAAAAAAGTTGTTGTTTTTTCAGTATACAGCAGGGGTCTTCAACAGGGGGTCCTCAGAGTTACTACAGGGGGGCCGCCAAATCTTTATGTGATATGATTTTTCTTTTTACCATAACCACTCGAAACCTAGCATCCCTTTTCTGAGGAGAACTTCAGCCAAAAATAGCCGATCTACAAGCCGATCTTGTAGATCGGCTATTTTTGGCAAAGAGGTGTAGGTGTAGAGGGAAAAAAGAGCAGACCAAGTAAACAAAAAAAAGTATAATTTACTTGAGCACCTGCCCCTAAAAATGTCTGTGCACGCCACTGTGTGTGTGTGTGTGTGTGTGTGTGTGTGTGTGTGTGTGTGTGTGTGTGTGTGTGTGTGTGTGTGTGTGTGTGTGTGTGTGTGTGTGTGTGTGTGTGTGTGTGTGTGTGTGTGTGTGTGTGTGTGTGTGTGTGTGTACCTTGCCAGGTCAAACTGCAGAGACAGTTTTGTTCCTTCAATGTAAGGCTTGGCTGTCACCTGATGAAAAAAAAACACAAGAGACTGTTGCTTTAACCTCACGACACATCAGTTAGTGACAGCTGATCTACAAGCTCAAAACTAGTCGGGATACGACGCATTGTCAGCTTGTAGATCGGCTATAAAAAAAAGTGAACAGGGCTTAACCCTTACATTGTGTTAGAAAACTGCATCCACTTGTGGTGTTAGTGGGTCAAATTTGACCAGTGATTTAAATCAGCCAAAAATACTAAAAAAATAAGTATTTTCATTATTTTTTTTCTCCCACCTCATAGCTGACTTGTAATGCATTCATATCCATGTAAACACTTTTTAAAATATTATGTTGGGTAAGGGCTAGGGTTTCATCTTTCAACATATCTCTTTTTCTATAATAAAAATGTTAAAATTCACTCATTAAATGTCCTATAATGAAGGCAATGGATAATGATGTTATCTAGCTATAATAGAATAATTAAGAATAACAATTAGAACACACTTCCCAAAAAAAAAATTAAAAAAATACTTTTTTCTTTTTTTTTTTTTAAATGTTAAAATTATTAAAAATAGTGACACTAGTGGTGTTAGGGTCCAAAATGACCCGTATACCATACATCCACACGGCGTAGTGTCATCAGTGGGCCGTACCTACGGAGGCGGAGGCGCCCGGGGGAAAACACAGATTTCCCCCAGCTGGTATAGACAGAGGGATGTGGGGTTTTCAAACTCACATGCTGTAAAAGTATACCAATTTAAAAAGCAGGCGTCATGGCTTGCCAGATCACAGGCACAGAACCTTGTTGCCACTGGACAAGGAATGCTACATTAGCAAATTAAACAAGAGTCTAATTGGAATGTTGTCCTGACTGGACAGAGGATCCACACAACACAATGGCCCGAGGTTATCGGATTTAATCGCCTGGTAAGAGACACTATTACATTTTCTATAGAAATGATCAACTAAACTTATCATAATATCAAAAAGCAAAAGCCATTCATTCATCAATGATGTTTACAGAACATGTTTTAGTGAATTCCAAGTAGGAGACATCGACGCCATTACAGTTTGGAAACGCAACATGCAGCGATTTACACACAAAACAAGCCAACCCCTAGCCTATCCTCGTTTAAAAACCTACAGAAAACACAATTGTTAATCTGGCAATGAACACGGAGCTAAAGCAGTGTGTAAATCCTGCATGATATTAAATGACGCACGTCGCCAAATGATAATGGCGTCGGTACGTGCCGTTCACAAAACAGTCTCTAAACTGTACTTCAAATTCACTATAAACATTATTGATTACTTAATGGCTGTTGGGTTTTGATATTATGGTAAGTTTAATTGATCATATCTTGTGATAGTCTCTACCAGGCGATTAAACACGGTGCATATGTAAACATTTTTGTAACACTGAGGGAGACAGGAGGTAACCAGAATACTTGCCCCAAAACAAGCTCGCCCCCATTTTTCTCACTGACCAGCGGTTCTTGTATTCTTGTATTTGTTTTACAGAGGATAAGGTTTGAAATAAGTTCAGGGTTAGGCATAGTTTTACTGAGGTTCAGTTTAGGAATAAGGTTATGTTTAGCAGTTTAGGCATAGTTTTACTGAGGTTACGTTTAGGAATACCAGGTGAATACCGGCGGGTTTGCCCCGGGGCAACTGTGTTTTGGGGCGAGTGTTTTGGATCAGGTTATTCCTGATTCAATTATGTTTTGTAGAAATCTGACGGAGTTGACAACAACTTGGACACAACTTTAAAGGGGAATTTTGGACCACGGTTTTCTTACCTTTTCTGTGATGTTATGATATCTTAGGATGAATGGTACAGTAGAAAAATGTCATAACTCCATCCTGGGTCCGCCACAGCTTAAAACGTGCGCTATATTGCGTATTATAATAGCTTTTTTTTTTATGAGATCTGATGTTCATATGTGACAGAACACTATGCAAAAAAATAAAAACCTTGGTCCGAAATGGGCAGAAAAAATAGGCTACACATGGTTAGTTTTTTTCTATGCTTTTAAAAACATTATTAAAACAAATGTTTGAAGTTGTGAATCCTTGTCTGAGACAAGGGTGTTTTCTGGCAGAGCGTAAGTTTAGATGAAAAAAAAAAAAAGGAAACCAAACCAAAATATTGTATAAATCTATGTAAATCATTTATAAATCCTCTCAGAATATATTTTCACCCAACTTTTTTTCACAACATATATACAATCTAAAATGACACGGATGCTTTCCCGGTTTTAATGGGTTAAAGAGATATTTGATTGCCCTATGTTGATGTTCAGGACTATAAACAGTGAGTTACCGTGCCGCCGTCAAGGAACATTTTAAATTGTTTATCGTTGGCATCGTTGGTGACGGTGACAATGACTGACGCCGCATGAACAGTGATGCCAGAGACGGTGATTGCGACAGTGGGCTGAGCTCCAGCAGCCACATCAAATGAAAGCTCTCCTTTTGTCTGTAATGATCATAAAACAATCAAAAATAAATAAACAGGGGTGGAATAAGGACTCTAAAATATTGAAATACAAGTAGCAATACCAGTAAATGTCCTGCATTCAAAGTTTGTACTTGAAGCCATACTGTGGAACATTAATTTATTTTCTTATTTTGGCAATACCTACCGTACTCTGTGTCGTTACAGCGTGTTGGCCCCGACCATAGTATCAATAGTGTTTAGCGAAGTTGTCAAAAAACATTCTACACAATTATGTGGAATGGTTATTGTGAAAAAATATACCAATGAAAGATAATATTTAAAAAAAATACTTTTGTTCCATTGAAAAAGTTACACACTATGAATTTACAAACAAAGTACAAACGTATTTGCATCAAACTAAATTTAAAGTACTCCCATTTAAGAATCATGTACTTTACATAATGTTAGTGAACAGTTAATGAGCACTATTGATTAATTTATTGTGTCAACTCACATCCAGGTGGTTCTTAAGAAACTTAACAAAAGCACCAGACTCCTTTTTCACCTGGAAACAACATGATGAAAACAGGAAATTACATCATGAAAGATCATAAAAAGAGGAAATTTCATCATGAAAGAAGACAGCCCACAGACATGTAAAAAATGTACATAGATGGCCAGATGTTATATTATTATATGTATGTATGTAATACTAATAATAATAATTATTATTATTACCCGTAATATTATTATTATTACCCATATTATTATTACCCTTATTATTATTATTATTATTATTATTATTATTAGTAGTAGTAGTAGTAGTAGTAGTAGTAGTAGTAGTAGTAGTAGTAGTAATAGTAGTGAAAATACCAGATATTTTATTGTCACAATTTATTAAATAGAGGCAGAACTTTGCACCATGGCGTATGGTCTTAACTTATACCTTGTGGGTGTGAGTCCATGCCAATTTGACCATCTACAGGGCCACTTTTCTTTTTTTAGGTAATGGGTAAACACCCATACTCTGACGAACTGCTTAAAAAATTGCTGATTGATAAGAATTAGTTATGGGTTTGTTTAAACCATTCAAATTGTTGGCTGCCATCACCTTTACGAGCTGTGCCTGGTGTGAGGTGCAGTCCTATTTAAATGGTGGAGATCAGAAGACGCACAGAACACTTTTCTGGTGAGCGTGTGCGTGTGTGTGTTACCCTGTCTTCAGTGATAGGGAAATGCAGCAGGTTAGCAGCGTAGGCAGCAGACAGTCCAGTGTTGATGCAGTGAGAGTTCACAGCCACATAGATCATCCGGTCCGAATCAGTGATTTTTGGAGTCACGACAGCACCCTGCACGGCACCCTGCACTCCATGGTTCGCGTTCTCATCCAGATAATAAAATACACCCTGCACACACAGGCAGGCACACCCACACGCACGCACGCACAGACACACGCACAGACACACACACACACACAAACACGCACAGTCAAAGAGAACACACATGCCAAACACATGCTCAGATGCTGTACGTGTAACACATCTGTGATAAACAAGCAGCCAAAGTGAACGGAACACAATATAAAATGGGGCACGATAGAAAGGAATATGAGATAGAATAGGATGACATTCACCTTGAAGTCCATGTCCACACCCATATTGCCCATCCTGGGGTCAGCGACCAGACGATTGTCCATATGGATGGTTCTGTAGATCGGCACATCCACTGACAGACAGACAGACAGACAGACAGACAGACAGACAGACAGACAGACAGACAGACAGACAGACAGACAGACCATTCACCAGGGAAGGTATTTATCAATAAGAAAAGATCTCACTTAAAGTCCTTTTAGGTTGGTTTGTTAATAAGTACAGGCACCCAGCCGGTGGCAAAACTCTCAATCCACTGGTCAGTTTCTGTCCTACTCTCAGATATTATGGTCATGCAGTGTGGGGTCATGAACCAAAGAATATACATCACAGATACAAGCTGCCAAAATTAGTTTGGCGTCTCACTTAGAGATAGGATGAGAAATTCAGTCACCGGGAGAGACTGGGAGTAGAGCCACCGCTCCTTCACTTGGAAAGGAGCCAGCTAAGGTGGTTCGGGTATCTAGTATGGATGACTCCTTGGCGTCTCCCTAGGGAGGTCCTCTGGGCACGTCCTACTGGAAGGAGGCCATCTCCACACTGATCTTGGAATGCCTCGGGATCCCCCAGCATGAAGAGGGCTAGCTAATGTTTTTTTTTGTTCAAACTGTTATCTGTGTGACCTGTCTCCAGATAAGTGGTTGAAGATGGATGGATGGATGGATGAATGGATGATCTGACAACATGTCACTATACCGCTACCACTATGCTAAATCATCTGTAAGTCACTTAGGGAGAGTTAGCATTTGAGTCGGTGTGTTATCATGGTTGTTGCTAGTTGCATGAACGTACCTGGAATATTTTGCAACATGGCATTCAGAGCCCCACCTGTCTCTTTCACAAAATCACAAACCTACAGACAGACAGAGAAACACAGGCAGTTTTTCAAAGCAGGTGACTGAACAAGTTCAACATGGGGCCCAAGATCCTACAAGTCTTCTACAGAAACACGGAGGCACTACGTCCTCTCGGTGGGGCCTCCTCTCTGACAGGTAAGCCAGTGACAGCAAGGACCAGGAAGCCCGCCCCAAGAAGGGGGTGTGGCAAGGTTCAAATAACATTAGAAATCCCATCTCACCCAGTGACCTCAGAGGCTAGCTTGGTAAGTGTGCTTGGCTACTATATATAATACCGGAGATCAAGGGTCCGGTTCTTGCTACAAATATGCCTTTTTTTTAATTGAAAACATTTCCCGATAAATGTTACGTTAGGGTTAAGGTTAGGCATAGTTTTAGGAGCAACAACAGTGACAACACAGAAATGTTGTGGGGAGTCGACTAAATTGGGGGAAAAGAGTGGTAATAATAATAATAATAATAATAATAATGTTGGCTACTCTAAATTAGAAAATAAGAAAAAATGTATAAAGAAAAAATAATAATGAACACATTCACATTAAGAACGCCTGTGCAAATGCACACAATCTTAATATCTAATCAGCAAATCACGTGGCAGCAACTCCATGGCTCTCATTCACTTAGTTTGCTTCCGCTCATATTATGTACTTATCGGCAATTACACAAATTCCCACATTAAGTCCGAATCATCAATCTTTTTTTGTCCATGAAATTTGACCGATGTCAAACTCGCATCTTTTCATAGGCAGACATACAGTACATAGGACCAAAGGTTGCCTCAGATAAATCTCAAATAAAATATGTATGTCCCCGACATTTGTCAACATATACAAAAACAAAAAAATGTGTCAAACAATCTATTGCTTGGATGCATATTGACATGATGCAAATTCAACCGTTTTTTATTTATTTTCAGTTGACGCATTTAGAGCTGATTTATTAGTTCCCTCACGTGTTTGCCGTTTCTGCAAGTGTGGCCACAGTTTCGCTTATTGGGCTTTCATGCCAATTCCAATGTGGCGCTATTAATTTATAATTAGGGTTGTCCGATATTGGCTTTTTTACCGATAACCGATATACCGATATTGTCCAACTCTTAATTACCGATACCGATATCAACCGATACCGATATATGCGGGGATTATTGTGATTAGGGTAAGCTCAAATTTCATATCACACACACCATATACAGTAAGAACTCCTGTAACTTATTTATAAAGCAAAAAAAAAAAAAAATTTTTTTTTTTTCAAAAACCGATACCGATATTTTCCCGATATCAATTTTTATGCTAATATCGGCCGATAATATCGGGAGGCCGATAAAATCGGACATCCCTATTTATAATTTTGTCTTCTTATTGTCATTACACGTGAGAGTTGACTATTTACTTGATTAACGTTCAGCGGATCCATCGCGTCAAGGGGTCCCCAGCAAAACTTGTTAATTCACAATTATTTTAAACAACTTTTTTTATTTTTTCAGATGGGGGTCCGTGGCCAAATACATATAAATTTTGGGGTTCTTGACATGAAAAAGTTTGAGAAGCACTTAAATCACCCTCTTTCCTTTGGCACCACCAGACCCTCCCTGTATTGTTACTTGGCTTATTTCATTACCTTTTGTTAACCTTTAGTTTTTTAATAAACAAAACTTTCAGTTCAAACTCTGTCCCTTTCAACTATGTAATTTGGGTATATGTTACAGTCCCTCCACCCTAGACTGAACTTTCCTGAACTGGAAACCTCACGGCTTCCATCCGGCCGCTCTACCGGCCACTCTACCCCTGAGCCACTGCCGCCCCTCACCATGTGTGTATGTATGTATACACTGAGTTGCTGCCACGTAATTGAGTAGAAATGTATGTTAACACGCAGTTTGGACAGGTGTACCTAATACAGTGTATTTAGATATTGATAAAGTTGTGGGACTCACAAGATTTGGGATTTTGGATGGCTTCAAGAACCACAATCCTATGGTAGCCACAGCAGTCTTGCACTTAATCCACTTCCTGAAAACAAAACAATAATGCTCATCAATGGTGCTGGTGGAAAGTAAGTACTGAGTACATTTACTCAAGTACTCTAAAGAGAACACAATAATACCTGGGCACTTCAAAAGAGACTACCCAAATTAAATATACTGGAGCACTCGACTGGTCTGCATGTGTTGTATTGTTTTGCAGGGGTGACTGACGTTTCGACTTTCATCTTCCTCAGAGTCAAACAGGGAATAGGCTCTATATGCACATCAGCCGTATTGGAAAGAAATTGGGCCTCTTCCTTACTTCTTTAACAGGTGTTGCAATGTGCGTTACCAATGATTTTAATGAAGGCTCTGTTCCATTTAGTGTAGCACAGTGGTTCTCAAACCTTTTCATTTCAAGGACTCTGAGAGTGTACAAATGGAACCAAATGGGTCCATTTGGTTCCATTTGTACACTCTCAGGCTCTCAGGACCCCCCCCCCCCCCATGAGGCACCATGAGGGTCCCTGGACCACACTTTGAGACCCACTGGTGTAGCCAGTGAGCTAACATGCACAATATCAGCAACCTGACTCTGTTTGACCAGAATGGAACAGAGCCTTCATTGGAACTTGTACATCTGCTATTTTCAATCATTTTAGTACTTTTACTTTTAGTACTTTAAGTACATTTTGATACCAATACTTTTGTACTTTTACTCAAGTAAATGTTTAATTACAGACTTTTACTTGTAACAGAGTACTTCTACATTGCAGTATTGATACTTTTACTTAAGTAAAACATTTGATTACTTTTTCCACCACTGATTATTTGTGATTTCTTGTCCATCTTTGGAGTTATCATGGCAAGGTAACTACCCAACCCAAACTTTTACCAAAGTGGTCTACTCTAGCCCTTTAAGTCATAGTCAAGTAAGTGTATTTGGTTACTTACCCGTCCTCGTTATGGAAGCTGATCTCTGGCTTTGGGACTTTGGCACTACAGGTCAGGCCACTGAGGGAGGGTCGTCCATTGCTGTCTCTGGTTACCTCTGCATCCATGGCCAGCCCCATACCTTCAATCTTCACTGTGAGGGGCCCTCTGCTTAAATTACTGGGGGACAAAAGTATGTACTGGGTTTAGTGTTAAGTGGTCAGCTTGATGATTGCTAGGCCAGTGGTTGTACAGTAGGTAGAGAAACTTCCATCTTGTGCATGTTAAGTAGTTACAGTAATTCATAATAGTGTTTTCCCTTCCTAGAAATGTAGTGGAGTCAAAAGTACACTATTTGTAATGTAGTGGAGTGAAAGTCATAAGCATCCAAAAATACAGACAATACTAAAGGAATGTACTTAAGTACAGTACTCAAGTACCACTCCGTTACCACTGTGATGTACGTACATTTTTACGCATCCGATGGAGTGTTCAGAGGCGGTGACGGTGATGGTTGCGTCCCATGCGTTAAACCATAAGCTCTGCTGGCGGTGACCAATCTCGACGAAGGCCAGAATTGATTTCTGCAAATTCACAGATTTTATCTGAACACTGAGAGAGAGAGAGAGAGAGAGAGAGAGAGAGAGAGAGAGAGAGAGAGAGAGAGAGAGGGGAAAAAAAAAAACACAGATACATAATCATACACTTAAACAGTGTAAATAGTATAACTTGTTTGCATAAAGACCAGACCGCACCCATGCAACTAGTCGCAACTCCTTGCAACAAAACCGTTTTAAGGCCAGTCCATACCAATTGCAACTGCCATTGGGGATAATGGTTGCATAGTTTTGTTATGTAAATACATAGTTACTATACCTTTATTTTGGCATGTATTTATTTATTTATTTAATATTTCTGTTATAATAAGTGTGAAATAGCTCTATATTGTGATGGTAAGCATTGCTATAGACTCTATTTAATAGCCTATTAAGTATTTGTATTTGTTCAGTAACAAGGGTCTCTCGGTCTCTCCAGCTCTTTAATAAAAACAAAAGACATTTCCAGGTCGCGATACACATTTCATCCAATTCTTCTTCTTCTTCTTCTTAGTAGTAGTAGTAGTAGTAGTAGTAGTAGTAGTAGTAGTAGTAGTAGTAGTAGTAGTATAGCAGTAGTATATTTACCTTTCTGCTTCAAGCGAGCCCTTTGACAATTCCTTATCAATCTTGGCCACGGTGATTGTTTTCAGTTCTTCGTTCAGAAACTTCAGCACCTCTTTTCTCACTAGAAATACAAAGAATATGAATATTAAAAATACACAATAGAGATAATATTATTATCATTTCACTTCAAAAATAAATGTTTACCCTTTAAATTAGCATAATACTCAGTTACACAGTTGCATCCCAGTGTTTATTTAAAGCTGTATTATGTAAGGTTCAAATCCAGGGTAGAAAAGGAAAGTTACATACTGCAGTTTTAACTCTGAATGGAATCAAATGGACCGTTTAAAATGTCAAAAAATGCATTGGCTATTTGTTAAACAACTACTGTATGCTTATAACTTGCCTATACTGCAGTGTTATAAAGTGTTATACATTTAATAAGTTTGTTAGTATATTTATAATGCATTATATTAAAGTTTTACCTTGACGGTAAATACTTTTAAAGGAGCACTTCACCCATTTTCAATCGTCATGTACTGTAATTGGTCCTCACTAACGCTCATTATAAGATCGCATCATTTCTGTCTACTTGCTATTGGCATTTTGGCACATCGATTATTTGTTTCAACCGTTTTTGTTCAGGGCCGGGGGGCATTTGTTCCCTTTACAGTGTCAGTTAACTGCTCTGGTGTCGCATGCTTCTAATTCTAATGAAGCCAGTGTTGACTAATCATACTACTACAAGTGGCTCTTATTTTTCATTTTGGTTGAAGCCAAGCCAGGCTGGTCAAAAGTAAACAAGAACGCACATGGAAGTGTGTTCTTTTGGAACCACTGCAGCATTGGGTGAGTGGTTAGTTATCTCATGCTGGCTAAAGTAGCATTTTGCGGTAAAGAGAAAATACTTGTATTTTGTCTTGCACCAACGACAACCGGATGTGCACAACATAGCTCTTTGATAGAGTAGGTTGCGCTCACAACTGTACAGTAGTACACACACAGTCTGCAGTGCTGTAGTTCTCTTAATATATTCATTGCTTTTAAATGCTCAGAAATATTCTTATGGCTCTGTTGCACTTAACTATGTAATGTGCTTTAAATCAGCACTGAAGCGCTTGCAATTTGGTCATAAAGACCTATTTTTTATATAACAACACATAAAAATCCTGAATCTGATTCAACCAGATACATCCTGAGTTGGGTACTGGCCTAGCAAGTGCCTTGGGGTTTTCAGCAAAAAAAGAAACAAATGCAATGCAATAATACACATTCTCAAGTAATGTACAGGTACCCAAATGATGTACTAAAGTACTAGTACTCAAGTAAATGCACTTAACTACTGTCCACCACTGGGTATAGTGTAGTATTTTAATAGATTATTCTTACACTTATCCAGGCCTTTGTTTGTTAAGCGGATTTTGATTCCAGCTTCCGGTTGGACTGGATCCGGTTCGGGTTTTAGTGGATCCATGGGAGTGTTGGTAAGAGAGCAAGCACAACAAGGCATTTAAATAAGAAGGAAGGGACGCTGGGCGTGTGCCATTGACGCTCATTGGTGGAAAACTCGCACCGGAAGTTCGATGAAATGCATTGCATTGAATAACAGCCAGCTGGAACAGCTTATGAACAATCACTATTTCTGAACGACTGCGAACCTTGGTCATATAATTGGTTCAGGAATATAAAAGATGGCATATCACAGGGTGTATTATGATTACTTGTTTTTTTCGATGTGCACAATACAGGCATCTAAACCGTGCAAGGTATAGGGCATAGCAGAACCATAGCAGAACCATTTTCTGGTTCCACTCAAAAATAGTCCATGCATTTTTCCCATTGAGATTTCCAAAACTATTTATATCAATTAATTTAAGCCTAGAATCAGGCCATCCAGGGTCCTGGTGAATCATGACAATGTTTTTCTGTGAAAACAAATTCAATATTTAATTATATGATATACTATATTTAATAAATACCCGTTGTTTTGCCGGTTTCATTTTTTTTTTTTCACATAATAAAATGTTTTATGGTTAAGATTCACCAGGACCCTGAATGGCTTGATTTATAGGCTTAAAACAATTGATGGGAAAAATGCATTGGCTTTTTTGGAATGGAACCAGAAAATGGCCGCCACTGCTATGACCTACAGTTTCTGGTTCGGTAGTATCACAGGATTTGGTTGTCTCTTTGGCACGTTCAGAAACGTACTTAGATACCTCTTTAAAATTATACAGTGTACACATCGAAAAGCAACACAGCAGAAAAAACATGTGTGATACGTCTTCTTTTATTCTCCAGAGTATTTTACAAAGGTTGCGGTCGTTCAGAAATAGTGTTTGTTCATAAGATGGTCCACCTGGCTCTCATTGACTACAATGTATTCCATCAAACTCCCTGCTGCAGTTTGCCACCCAGTGTGACAAATCTGCAAGCAGGTGGAATTGTTGTATAGAGAAAATTACATTGTTGTCCTTTCCTTAATCTCATTTTCTTGAAGCAAAACAGGACAACGTTAGTTAATAATAATAATAATAACAATAAGTGTAATAATAATAATAATAATAATAATAATAATGATGATGATGATGATGATGATGATAATAATAAAACTAACGAAATAACTAAAACTAGAGTTACAAAAAATATATTTTAGAAAAACTGAAATGAAAAATTACTTTAAAAATATAAATACTTGGAACTGTACTGTTTGTTTACGAAACTAACTAAAAAAAACTAATGTATAATCATAGAGAACATTTTAAAACAGTTCAACTAGCCGATCTACAACAACACGTTGTGAGCTTGTAGATCGGCTATTTGAACAATAATGAATAATGTCTTACTGTTTTTGATTGATTGAATACTTTATTAGTCAGAAATGTAAACAGCACAAGGTACAGTCAGACATTACCATGCTGTTTACATTTCTGACCAATAAAGTATTCAATCAATCAATCAATCAATCAATCAATCAATCAATCAATCAATCAATTAATCAATCAGCCGCATAATGACTAAATTGTGGAGAAAAATGTGTGGGAAAAAATCTGAAGATAAACAAATAATACAAAAATTCAAAACTATGAAAACCTTCATCCAGGGCAGTGCTGTAAGAGAGGAAGCAGAACAGGAAAAGGAAGTGGAACAGGAACAGGAAGTCCAAACGACCGGAAGTCATTCTGAGCACCTGAGACACAAAAGAAACACAGAGGATTAAAGCGCCATTCCACCCAAAAAAAGAAGAAACAAAAAGGTTTTGGTCATCTGTCTCTGAAAATATGACTCTTTAAATATGACTCTTTTATGGTGCCGTGCAGTGGCAACCAACAAATATGACTCTTTTATGCTGAGGTTGAGGCAGAGAAGAGAAGAGAAGAGAAGAGAAGAGAAGAGAAGAGAAGAGAAGAGAAGAGAAGAGAAGAGAAGAGAAGAGAAGAGAAGAGAAGAGAAGAGAAGAGAAGAGAGAGGGGAGAGGGAGAGGGGGAGAGGAGAGGAGAGGAGAGGAGAGGAGAGGAGAGGAGAGGAGAGGAGAGGAGAGGAGAGGAGAGGAGAGGAGAGGAGAGGAGAGGAGATCAGCTCATTTGGATGCAACAATATTGTTCCCAGTGGTGTAAAGTACCTTGCCATGATAACGGTGAAGGTGGAGAAGACATGCAAAATAATTGCTCCATGATTACAAATTGATCTTTAAAAATATGTTCTTCTTTGACTTACATTGTACAGTGAAACAGCTCTCAAAGTCAATATTTTAGCTCGTAAATGAGCGCAAACAAAGCTGATTCAGACAATAGAGCATCATATATATATATATAATATAAATATACACATATATATATATATATATATATATATATATATATATATATATATATATATATATATATATATATATATATATATATATATATATATATATATATATATATATATACATACACACACAGACAGATAGATAGATAGATTCAAAGCGCAAGCTATCACCTACTGCTGAGAGAAAATTGGTCAGGATTGGTCAAGAGTAAACCGAGAACCACCAAAAACCAGGTCTGCAATGAATTAGAAGCTGCTGGAAGTGGAATACAGGTGTCAGTGTCCACAGTCAAGCGTGTTTTACATCACCATGGGCCAAGAGGCTGCCATGGGCTAAGAGGCTGCCATGAATTCAGTTTTTAGAATGGCATGCCCAAAGTCCTGACCTAAACCGCATTGAGAACATGCGGACAGTGCTGAAGAAACAAGTCCATGTCAGAAGAGAAAACCAACACATTTTGAGAACTGCACTAATTCTGTCAAGAGGAGTGGTCAAAGATTCAACCAGAAGCTTGCCGGAAGCTTGTGGATTACCAAAAGCGGCTAATTGGGGTGAAAATGGTTAACCAAATATTAGCATTGCTGTATGTATATTTCTGACCAGATTTGGTCCCATTTCACACTAGCATTGCTGTATATTTCTGACCCAGCACTGCAGATCTGGTCACATTTTCAGAAAACCCATAATAAATTCATGAAAATAAATTAAAACTTGTGTTTGTGTCACAAATAAGTATTGCTCTAATCAACCTATAACAGAAAAATACGAATTTTACAAATGATTGGACAGTCACAACTATATATATATATATATATATATATATATATATTAAAAAAAACATCTACAAAAGTGTTCTTGCCCTTTAGGCTACATTTTTAGGTACTTTGAGATCCATTATCAATACTGTATACTTCTATATTGTACTTTTTACTCCACTACAATTATTTGACAGCTTTAGTTCCAAGGTTATTTGCATCAAAATATACATAAAGTACCAAAAGTTTAAGAGAGAGAGATGGCAGGAGCGCTACTGGTATCCCTCAAACCACCGGGTGCTCATGAGAGGGAATACAATGAATGAGCAAAAAAGGACAGAATGTGCCAAAAAGGCACAAAAATCCAGGTCCAGGCACTCAGGTGAATTTGAAATTAAAAAGCCTTTATTGGGCAATGGGCTTACAGAACATTAAAAAACACCAACGCGTTTCGGCAAACGCCTTCATCAGGGTGTGTCTTCACACCCTGATGAAGGCGTTTGCCGAACCGCGTTCTGTCCTTTTTTGCTCATACCAAAAGTTTAAGTTGTCATTATACATAATTACCAACTTTACACTTTGTTTTCCAAATTTGTCAAAATCTCTAAAAGCTCACAAGCTCTAGCTGTCACAGTACAACACCACGGTACCTATATATATATATATATATATATATATATATATATTATATACACAACTGTTTAGATAGGAACAGTCAAAAATCACAAAGAAAATAAATATGACTTACTGACAGAACCACCTGATATAGAGATGGATGGATGGAAGCAAGGTGGAGATGAGATGAAGTGAGAAGAGAGGAGAGAAGAGGATGATTTTATAGAGGAGAGGAGGGGGGAGATATGAGAGGAGAGGAGAGAGGAGATATGAGAGGAGAAGAGGAGCTATGAGAGGAGAGGAGAGGAGATATGAGAGGAGAGGAAGGAGGAGATATGAGAGGAGGAGATATGAGTGGACATATGAGAGGAGAGGAGCTATGAGAGGAGAGGAGGAGATAAAAGGTGCATTTTAAATAGTGTATTTATATAGTGCTTTTTATAAAATTATTATTTATAAAAATCCTTTGAAAGTAACAGATTTGCAAGCTCACAATGTGTCATATTGCGACGCATTGTGAGCTTGTAGATCAGCTAATTTCAAATGGCCTAAATGTATATAGGGCTAAAATGGGTAATTTATGTTTTGTAATAATAATCTAAATCTACTAAAAGTAACTAGTAACTAAAGTTTTCAAATACTTGTAGTGGAGTAAAAGTATAATATTTGCCTCTGAGGTGTAGTGGTATAGAAGTAAAAGTACAAACAATTGGAAATGCTCCAGTTAAGTAAAAATACCTCAAGATTGTACTTAAGTACAGTACTTGAGTAACTGAAGGAGAGGAGAGGAGAGGAGAGGAGAGGAGAGGGGCATGTTTTGAAACCAATGTTCACAAAACCCCAGATATGCTGTGAAAGCCTGAGTGCTCAAACTGGGGTGTTTTGGATATAGAAGAGAGGTAGGGGAGACCAAAAACACACACAAAAAAAGGAAAAGTTCATATTCATGGTGTAGTCCCTTTAAAAAGAAAATGCACTTTTCTTTTTGCACAATGCACAGTATTTTTTAAAAGCAAATATTTGACCAGGAGTACTTTGACACAAGTACTTGGGCTTGAGTACTTTGTCTGCCACTGATGACAGTTGTACCATGTAAGGACAAAGCACGTCTACCAACCAACTGAGCTCATTTGAATTGTCAAGCTCGTAAAAAAGAGACGTTTCATTGTTGCATTATTTAAACTATACAACTTCTTTCCTACTGATGCAATCTACTCATGCTAATGTCTCTCTGTCTGTCTGTCTGTCTGTCTGTCTGTCTGTCTGTCTGTCTGTCTGTCTGTCTGTCTGTCTGTCTGTCTGTCTGTCTGTTGTTGGAGACTGGGGCTAAGAACAACAGACAAATTGTGCAATGTAATAATTTGTAACCCTTCAGATCACGCTCTCCGCGCGTCCGTTGTATTGGTGAAATTAAGAGCAGACAAGACTGTTAAAATTAAGTGTATTTATTAATTAAGCAGTAAGTTAAAATAATTACAGATTGAATATAGAAATGTACTTAACAGAGATCTCTGGGCTCCCACTAACTGTCCTTGTCAGCAACAAGTTGCCTCGAGTTCAGTGCATGAAGTCTGAGCTCCCGGCCATCTCCCTGGAGCCTATACTTATACATATTATAATAAAAAGTTATCAATAGGAGTCACTGTTAACCCACCATAGTTCTTCATCAGGGTGGGCAGACGGCCCCTCCCTGTGCTGATTTGCGGGCTTGGGGGTGCAGATAACAGTCCATGCATCTACTGTCTCAATGCGTCGGCCAGGAACTAGGAGTGAGTTTCTGTTATAAATGGCATACTAAGTTTCGCTATGCAAGCAGATATGCAGTTTTCTGAAGTTCATGTCAGACAGTGGAAAAGTACATACAGTACATGCACATTTTGCACAATAAATCGAATTCTAAGAATATCATTCTAACGGAACTATAATTTCCTTCCACTTTAATGATTTCATAGGGTAGTAATGTCTTTTCTTTGGGTGTATTATGAACAGCAATGAAACAATAGTATAGAACACACATGTACTCTTAGTCTAATACCAACTGGTAATAAGTAAGGCTTTAAAGGATATAAATTGCCATGTCTGTCTGTCTGTCTGTCTGTCTGTCTGTCTGTCTGTCTGTCTGTCTGTCTGTCTGTCTGTCCGTCCGTCCGTCTGTCTGTCACAATGCAACACGTTGTGAGTCGTCCATAATGTGTGCATGTGATTTGTGCATTCAAAGTAGTAACAGACTTTGGGTTATGTGCTGTGCTGTACAGCAATAGCCCGAAACCGTTTTGGCCCCAAGGAGGACCCCTTCCTCCCATAGCTTGGGGGGCTGTAACCATGGCGACGGCTGTATACATGCTGACGATAGCTCCCATAGGCCGAAATCTTTTACATAAGAAACGCTAATAAACAGCTTACATTTTGTGAAAGTTAAAAACGGGCGTCACTGTTCCGTGTGCAAATTCAGATCAATTGAAAAACAGCAAAACTACGAACTCGTATCAACTGTCACTTCCTATATCGACTTAATTTCAAAGGTGGATGCTGGGCCCTTGGTTGGGACACTCAGGAGGGTCCCCAAATTATTTTGGGGGGGTCCCCATATGATTGGCTTAATGTGCAACATTGTTTCCTCACTCAACAGTAAACAAACCAACATACAGTATAAGTGTATACAAGGTATCTGCACATTTATAAAGTTACAATTAAATGGCTTTTAAGACCTTTTTAATACCAAATTGGTGAAATTGTCAAATATTATATTTTATTAGGCAAACATTGTGAAGATAGCCGATCTACAAGCACAATATACATTTTGTCAGGGTGGGTTTTGGGGGGTCCCGGCCTGAACAGTTTGGGAACCCTTGATGTACTACTCTACATGTGGCCTAATCTAGAATCTAGGTTTAAAAAACCCTATTCACATCTGAATGGTGGGTGAAAAGCAACTGGATCTAGTTTCAAATATTAAAATGTTTCGGGGGAAACCTGCTAAGAAGCTGTTTCATTACTATATATTTCATTAGTAATATCATTGTGTGTGTGTGTGTGTGTGTGTGTGTGTGTGTGTGTGTGTGTGTGTGTGTGTGTGTGTGGGTGTGTGTGGGTGTGTGGGTGTCTGGGTGTCTGGGTGTGTGGGTGTGTTCGTTCATGTGTGCGCGTGCGTGGCTGTGCTATCTCCTATAGGCTAAAATAAAACGTCAATGCGATATCATTGTTCCACTGAAAGACAAGTCGATTTCTACTCTCCTACTGAGCTGATTTGAATTCAGCTTTGTATAAATAGTGTTTCATTTTGCGTTTATTCATCTATGGGCCGTTCTTCCAACTCATGCAAATTAAAATGTTAATGTTTATCTAGTAGCTTCATGCTAATGTCGCAGCTTCTCTCTCTCTCTCTCTCTCTCTCTCTCTCTCTCTCTCTCTCTCTCTCTCTCTCTCTCTCTCTCTTTCTTTGAGCTTAAGCACAATGTCAGAAGCACCATAAAACCAGTGTACATTTTGACAGCAAATTTCAAGCAAAATATCATACGATTTTAGTCCACTAAATCTACAGGTGATTCAGTCTACCAAAACATAATATTTTGGTTGGTCATGATGGCGTCGTAATGCCTGTTTAATACTTAGCTGCATGCCAACAATAGCCGGTCTACAAGCTTGCAACGTGTCACGCTGCGACACGTTGTGAGCTTGTGATTGATTGATTGATTGATTGATGTACTTTATTTAGTAAAGACATGAGAACAACAGTACATGGAAGTACAAATTCACAATACAATGTCTACTAAACTGGAAGACTCATAAAGCACTAAGCTTGCTTCAAATGAGATCCCCATGCACACAAATCATGATGACATATAAGAGACGGACAGATATACACACTACTATACAGATGTTTGATCACTTTTTCGGCCATTTTGTCACCGGAGAGGTTTGCCTCCAAGATGGAACCCAGGTAGGTAATTCCTCGTTTCTTGTGATAACATCATCACCCGCTTTGATCGTGAAACTCTCAGCCTTGCTAAGGTCAGTACTGGACCCAAAGAGGATTTACCCTGGTGTAATGATAGTTTGCTGTCGGAGAGCCAGATACGGATCGTGTCGAGTTCAGAGCTGAGAGTTTTCTCAACCTGCAGCCTGTCCCTGTCCGAGACCAGCAGAGCCGAGTCATCTGCGAACAGGAACAGTTTGCAGTCGCAAGCTGAAGACATATCGTTCACATATATCAGGAACAGTAAAGGTCCTAGTATACTTCCTTGCGGAACACCACAAATCACTGGGAGGGGATGGGACTGGGTGCCGTTTACTTCCACCACTTGTTCCCTCCCTTCCAGATCTCATCCAGCTCACCGACGTATCATCAAAACCTATTGCTTTAAGATTATCGATCATAATTGGGTAATTGGTCTTCAATTCCAAATTAACATTTGGAATCGAAGGCTGTTATATCAAAGCCCAAAACCTCTAGCTTGACCTTAATTGGAAGTAGCAAATCACCCAGGGCCGGACTGGAACCAAAATTCGCCCCTGGCATTTTGGCCCAAACCGGCACACCACAACCGGCGCGCAGATAGCCGACCCCCCCAGCCTCACGCCGGATCTCCTAGCCTTCCCAATTGTCAGGCTCACCTGCTGCCTATGGGGCCAATCATGTGATGTCTCTCTCACTGTGAGCCGGTGCTACTGAAGGATTGGCCCTCTCCACCCAGCCACCCAGCCCAAACATTACCGTAACTAATAATTGGGCCGCGCAACCCGGAAATGACCGTAATGATTTTTTGAAGAAAAAAAAAAGCCATATGGCCAGTCCAGCCCTGAACTCACCCATAGGATAATGGAAGTGACCAAGAGCCACACACACACACATACTGTTCCCTGTTACAGTGTGAAGAAGTGAAGAAGACAGACAAAGAGGAAGCTGTGTGTGAGCATGCGCGTGTGTGTGTGTGTGTGTGTGTGTGTGTGTGTGTGTGTGTGTGCGTGCGTGCGTGCGTGCGTGCGTGCGTGCGTGCGTGCGTGTGTGCGTGCGTGCGTGCGTGCGTGCGTGTGCGTGCGTGTGCATGTGCGTTTGTGCGCGTGTACGTGTGTGTTTGTGCGTGTGCGTGTGTGTGTGTGTGTGTGTGTGTGTGTGCGCGCGCGTGTGGGTGTGTGTGGGTATGTGTGGGTATGTGTGGATATGTGTTTGTGAGAGAGAGAGAGATTTCAGATATATGAATGAAAAAATGAATTCATCTAGCCAGACCTGTAATAAAGGACTTTTATAAAGGTTTGGTTTTAGATGGAATATACATTTTACATCATACAGATGTCTTATATTATTATATAGGTTAATATAGACAAATGTTTTTATGTCAGTATATTTAATTGTAGATAAATAATGTATGTATTTTTCTTTAGATTCGCCGTTATGTCTACATTGATGCAAAAGACGAGACTAAGTCCAACTGGATGAGGTGGGTCATAATTATCTTGTTATAAACACACATAAAGCACTTTACATCATTTTTCTCCCCATAGAAAAGTATTTACCTTGTACTGTATACATTTACACAAGATATCTATACATCTAGTTTTATTTATAGATAGGTATAGCCAATTACAGGAGTTTATCTTTAATATATATAAACATTTAGGTGTAGATATGTAAAGGCTGACTCATTTTTTCTCCAGGTGTTATAAGCTTTTCTCCTTTTCTTTGAATTCCATCTAAATTACATGGCCAAATACAGTAGCCTATATCAGCTCATAATTCAGGATAATTTTATGTGAGACCTGGTCTAATTCTGTTGGCATCATTTGAACGGGGACACCTTAACATTTCTGGATGTATTCTGCTGATGAGCTACTGTACATTATGTGAGATACTGAAGTTTGCTGCTGTTGGAATAAACGTTTGGAGCATTTAAAAGTGAATTGTGAGCCCTTCTGCCATCTAAGATACTGAAGTTCAATCATGGAACAAACATTATTTTTTTGTCTCATTTTTAGAAACGTATTATACAGAGAGCAAAACATGGGCTACATTTCTTCCCAGCCCCTTGAAAACGTGTTTATTGCTTGTTCATCTCTCAACTACTGTACCATGGAATAAAATTGTATAGCTCAGCCACCAACACTAGAGGGGGCTGTAAGCTTTAGCACACATACAGCTTTGTGTCCCCTTGAAATGGGGTACATTTTCTGTCTATTAAATGGTGCAAGTAATGGCAACACTGAGTTGCACATTCAGAGATTCCAAATGGACAATTGTTATCTGAGAATGTGGGATGGCTTAGTTTGAGGAGTATAGTGCGTTATGTTCATCACTATTTGCTGAACATAAATATACTACAGTAAACGTCCTATATAGAACCATTAATATAATAAACCTATTTGGGTTTGTTTGGTTAGACACTAACATAAAAAGTCAGACATCAAATATTAAACAAAAACAAAAAAAACACTGATTTAGTGAGACAAGACTTTTTATAGCATTTGTTCTACGTGTGTGTTTGTGTAGAAAGACCATGGCTGTTCTGACCCTGGAATCCAAATGACCCCAGATACTTAATGGAGAGTCTGTTTAAACAGATAAGCGTAATCATAATTCTGTAAATAAGGGTGGTGCTGTCGCCTCACAGCTAGAAGGTCCTGGGTTCGATTCCCGCCGGGGACGCTGTGGGCACTGGGGGCGTGTCTTCTCCTCCGCGTCATCAGCGCCCATACCCTAGGTGGGGTTGGCGAAAGGGCCTGCTCTGTGTGGAGTTTGCATGTTCTGCCCGTGTCTCCTAGGGTAGTTAATACCCTCACAAAAACATGTAGTAATTAATCCTGGTCACTATACTGCCTCCCCCTGGTCAGCCGGGGCGCCTGATGGAGGGGAAGGGAACTGGTTGGAATAACGTGTTCCTTCCACGCGCTACGTCCAACCAGGGAAACTCCCCCCTGTCAGGTGACAAGAAGGTCAGTTGGCTCTCATGCATTGAAGGAGGCACTGGCCTCCCTAGGCTGGTGGGGGGAGTGTAGTGCCCAGGATCACTTAGCAAATTGGCACCGGGTGAAAAACAAAAGGGTTACAAAATCGCGGGACAAAAATTATATAAAAAAATAAATAAATAAGGGTGGTGAGAGTTCATACATTTTCATTCAAAAACCTACATTTGCCACAAAACATGGCCATCACATTACTGAATCATTTTATTTGATATGAATGTGACCTAGATTCAAGATGGAAAGAACGGGTTGGTGGGATTTAATTCAGGACCAGCAGGGCCTGGCAAGGGCCTGGGAAGTCACAATGAACTCTAGCTTTAGAAGATTTTCAAGAAAAAAGGAATCATTCACTGCAGCTTAAAACCGACATTTATTGCATTGTCTCTTCATCACCAACATATTAAGCAAAACAGAAACAATAGGATGTATCATTAGAAAACAAACTTTTTCAAATCACATTTCAGTCAAATTCACACCACCAAGTCATCGATCATTATGATACATAAAGCTACAGGCGGACATCTGTCTTACACTGAAAAATAAAACAAAATGTATTTGGTCACATCAAAACAAACCAGGCTCCATTTTCTTCATCCACATAATCCAGTTTACCAGACACTAATATAACTAAAAGCTTTGATTCAAACATTTATAGCATATAGCATATTTTTTTTATTGTGCTTAAATATCACTATTTTGTCACTAAATGTAGAAGTGAAGCAAAATGGTTGGTGACGGAATGCTTTGCTCTAATCACCTGACAACTCAGAAGCATGTTTACATTAAAACCTACAGTATGTAGGTGTTGCATTCAGCGGTTACACCAACATTGGCACCCCCCCCCCCCCCTCTTAAATTATGTTTGCATAAAGACAAAGCATTCATCAGCCAGGATGCATCCTCACAGAATAAAGCTTACATTTTAAAAAACAGCGACCTGTGGAGTAACAAGTCACAGTTTTGGTGGAACACTGGAACATCCTTGATGGATGGACATTAAAACAATCTTATCTTGTTCTTCATCATCACCACCATCACCAGACTTTCTAATTTCATAGGTAGCCTTCATCATCATCATAATTCATATAGTCTATATATTCCTCATAATCTTCATCATAGTCTTCATCACAGCTGGCAGGAGATGGACACCTTGGTGGTGGAGTAGGGGCAAGCATCTGGGAGACAACGAAGGACAGACATTTTTTCCTTCCCAATACACACACACACACACATGTCCTTTAACTAAATCTAACAAACCAGTGGTTCAAGCTTTTCTGTCAGTACCCATATCAGTATCATGGCCATTATCATGGTCATTATCATGAACATTATCATGTCAGTATCATGTCAGTATCATGGTCAGTATCATGTCAGTATCATGTCAGTATCATTGTCAGTTTCATGTCGGTATCATGGGCAGTGTCATGGTCAGTATCGTGTCAGTATCATGGTAAGTTTTCATGGTCAGTATCATGGTCAGTATCATGTCAGTATCATGGTCAGTATCATGTCAGTATCATGGCCAGTGTCATGGTCAGTATCATGGTCAGTATCATGTCAGTATCATGTCAGTATCAGTATCATGTCAGTATCATGGTCAGTATCATGGTCAGTATCATGTCAGTATCATTGTCAGTATCATTGTCAGTATCATGGTAAGTGTCATGGTCAGTATCGTGTCAGTATCATGGTACGTTTTCATGGTCAGTATCATGTCAGTATCATGTCAGTATCATGTCAGTATCTTGCACCAGGTAAAGAGTGAACCTCTCTATCTTTCTAAATAACATGTTAAAACATCTAAATTAAATTGAGATCTAAGACTCACCTCTGTCTTTCAGAGACTTAACATAAGCCTGGATGAACTCTTTATCACCGCCGTCTTCCGTCTCTTCCTCCTCCTCTCTCCTCTGCTCCCTACTCTTGTCTTTCTTCTTCTCCTCCTCTTCCCTCTTCTTCCTCTCTTCGCTCGCTGGGTTGTCGTACAGCCTGATGAACCTGTGCAGGCGAGACAAAACACATTCCATTTGTTTCTATGGAAAGACAAAACACATTCTATTTGTGTCTATGCATAGAAAACACATTGTATTTGTTTTTATGGAAATACAAAACATTCTATTTGTTTCTATGGAAATATAAAACATTCTATTTATTTATATGGAAATATAAAACATTCCATTTCTTTATATGGAAATAGAAAACACATTCTATAGTATCTACTCTGTCTACACAGAACCAGTAAATGCATTCTATCTGCTCTGTTTCTACAGAAGTTGTAAACCCATTCTATATACTCTGTGTCAATATAACTAATAACCCATTCTATATACTCTGTTTAGAGAGTAGTAAACCCATCATCTACTCTGTGTAGAAGTAGTATGTATACCGTATACTGTATGTATGCTGTTCCTGGGGGTCCCAAATAAACTAAATATGTATTTCTTTCCTAATAAAGTTCATTATTGTCTCCGCCAGGCCGAAGGCATGGCGAGAGAGTATGTTTTACCCTCCGTCCGTCCGTCCGTCCGTGTGTGTGTGTGTGTGTGTGTGTGTGTGTGTGTCCGTCCGTCCTTCTGTCTGTTACCAGCTAATCTCCGCCACCGTTGCCCCAGTCGCTGTGAAACTGCACACACACACACTCCCTCGATGCCACAGCAGAACCTCTTCCCCAAATTTTTCACATGGGCCTGTTATAGCGCCACCAGGAGGCCGATTTGTGCAAAACACATTTTTGGATATTACTCCTACAGATTTTATCCAAATATCACGCAAATCGGTACACAGTATCTCTATAGTCATGTGATCAAGACGGATCTGTCCGATATTTCATATTACATCCTGATTGGCTAAGGTTGGCTTCCAAAGTTGGCAGGATTGGTCCGTTTTGAACAAAATGTCTCAAATCATGAACGCAGTGTGTGATTTCCGTGAAAATTTGCACACACATTCCTACTAGGCCAAGGACGCAATGACCCCCTTTTCACATTGCCCTGTTATAGCGCCACCAGCAGGTCTAATTTAGCAAAACACATTTTTGCAACAAAATGCCTCAAATCATGAATGCACGCTCATTCCCACTAGGCAGGAAGAAATGCCACCCTTTTCACATTGTCCTATTATAGCGCCACCAGGAGGCCACAATAACGACGTGACCTGGCGGAGACCTGTGCTCCGAGGAGCACTTTTTCTAGTTTTTGGTTTAGTTTTCTCCCTCCCCCGTGTAAAGCGACTTGAGTACCTCGAAAAGCGATACATAAAGCTGAGATATTAATATTACATTTACTATTAGCCTATTATTGTCTCCGCCAGGCCGAAGGCATGGCGAGAGAGTATGTTTTACCCCCTGTCCGTCCGCGTGTGCGTCCGCGTGTGTGTGTGTGTGTGTGTGTCCGTCCGTGTGTCCGTCTGTGAACAGCTAATCTCCGACACCGTTGGCCCGCTCGCTCCGAAACTGTGCACACACACTCCCTGGATGCCAATTCAGAACCTCTGCCCCAAATTTTTCACATAGCCCTGTTATAGCGCCACCAGGAGGCCGATTTGTGCAAAACCCATTTACTCCTACAGATTTGATCCAAACGGCATGCAAATCGGTACACATTATCTCTATAGTCATGTGATCAACACGGATCTGTCCGATTTTCCATATTCCATCCTCGTTGGCTAAGGTTGGCTTCCAAAGTTTGCAGGATCGGTCCGTTTTGAACAAAAGGCCTCAAATCATGAACGCAGCTTGCGATTTCCGTGAAATTTCACACGCACCTTCCCACTAGGCCGAGGAAGAAATGCCACCCTTTTCACATTGGCCTGTTATAGCGCCACCAGCAGGTATAATCTTAGCAAAACACATTTTTGGAACAAAAGCCTCAAATCATGAATGCATGATTGCCGTGAAAAGCCTAAGAAGAAATGACACCCCTTTCACATTGGCCTATTATAGCGCCACCAGGAGGCCACAATAACGTACCTGACCTGGCGGAGACCTGTGCTCCGAGGAGCACTTTTTCTAGTTATTATTATTATTTTTTACTACATCAAATGGGGGGCTACATGGCCTAATCCAGTGGGGTCCAGGGACCCTCAGGGTTCCTTGAGCGGGATCTAAATGGACTATGGTCTATATTTAATTCAGAGAGTGCACACATCCATTTGGTTCCATTTGTACACTCTCAGAGTTACCAGACCCCAAAAAGGGGTCCATTTGGACCCCTGGTGGTGGTCTGCGGTACCAGACGTTAAGAACCAGTGTGTGTTTATGTTCAGTACTTGATGTCAGGGTTCCTGCAGAGATGGGTTGGGATGCAGTTGAGCTCGTCACCGCTGACCACAATCATGCTGAGGGTGGTGATGTTGGACAGACAGTGGGGGAGGTAACACAGGTGGTTCTTATGGACGAACAGGGTGGTGAGACACTCCAGCCTGGAAAATATAGGATACACACACACACACACACACACGCACGCACGCACGCACGCACGCACGCACGCACGCACGCACGCACGCACGCACGCACGCACGCACGCACGCACGCACGCACACACACACACACACACACACACACACACACACACACACACACACACACACACTTTAAGTTTATACATTCAGAATATGAACACAAACACAGATTATTCAGACCAGTGAGGACGGCTGCTGCTGTATTGTAAAGCCTAATTTATGCTAATTTATGTTGCACGGCCATGATGCGTGTCTATTTTCGGCATGTGAGTCACGAGTCGCGCGAATCGCGAATCAGGCTTAACTCTAGTCTAAACAGATCACAGTATTTTAAACACTTTCATTCGGGCACATAGAATGCCAACGTCAATAAATGGAAATGGTTAAACGACACTTGGTCGACGCTCGGGTGCCGCAGTGTTAAAGTTGCTGGCCACCACAGCGGCAGTTGTGGGTTCGAATCCACCGTGGTGCAACCGGGTTTGTCGAGCGTCAATACGAACACAATTGGCCCGTGTTCGGGGGAGGGAAGCGGGCCGGTGAAGGTGATAATTGTTACAGCACGTAATCCTACTACAGGCTGTGGCGGCACCTGTCAGCAGAGAGTGTTGGGCGGGAGGAGTGAGTAGGACGAAGGCTCTACGTCCTCCCGGTGGGGGCTCCTCACTGGTAAGTCAGTCAGTAGGATACAACAGCAGTGACAACACAGAAATGTATGTACGTGGGGAGGAATCATTTGGCATAATGACTAAATTGGGAAGAAAAAGGGGCAAAATAATTAAAGAAAAAAAAAGCAACACAAGGTCATTTTGTAGCTGCAGTTGAAGCCAGCTGAACTTGGATTGTAGCTTTGTAGATGTTGTAGCAGCTACAAACGTATGGGTGTAGCTTTGTATCATATCACTGGCTTCCATTGAAGACGAAGGTCAGCCTGTAGCTTTGTAGCTGCCGGCGTGAACGCGGCATCGTTCTCACCTGTCCATGTCTTCAGGCAGGTCTGTGAGGGCGTTGTTACTCATGTCCAGTAGCTGCATGGCGGTCATCCTCAGGGCACAGATGGGGATGGACGCAAAGCTGTTCTCTGCGATGTCCAGATGAATCAGCTTCTTCAGACTGCTGAGCTGTAGAGAGAGTGAAGTACAGTGTGTTTGTGTTAACCCTGTTCTGAAAGGGTCGTCTTCTGATTATGCCGAGCAGAGAATAATGTGTTGCAGAGCCAACATCAAATAATGTTCAGACCTGTATTTACTATTTACATGATAAATAGAGAGTTTTCCTATTCAGTCACTGACATAATGTACAGTATATTGAAAAACATTTATCTCGCTCACACACTCACACAAACATGCACACGCACACGCACACGCACGCGCGCACACACACACACACACACACACACACACACACACACACACACACACACACACACACACACACACACACACACACACACACACACACACACACACACACACACACACACACACACACAGTCTCTCTCTTTCTCACTTCAAAGGCAGTCAAATGGCAGTCTTTAAGTTAAACTGGGTGCAGATTCTTGACAGTGTAGCCTACACAACGAAAGAAAAGTCTCTCTCTCTCTCTCTCTCTCTCTCTCTCTCTCTCTCTCTCTCTCTCTCTCTCTCTCTCTCTCACCTCAAAGGGGAGAGAAGACAGATGCCGGTTGGCTGTGAGCTCCAGTCTCTCCAGCTGCTCACAGTCTCCCAGCTCTGGAGGGACTTTGATTAAACGGTTGTAGCTGACATTCAACTCCCTTAACCTGGTCAGCTTACCTAGAGAGAGAGAGAGAGAGAGAGAGAGAGAGAGAGAGAGAGAGAGAGAGAGAGAGAGGGGGGAGAGAGGGAGAGAGCCATAAGAGTTGAAACTAGAAAAAGTGCTCCTCGGAGCACAGGTCTCCGCCAGGTCAGGTAGGTTATATTGGCCTACTGGTGGCGCTATAATAGGCCAAAGTGAAAAGGGTGCCATTTCTTCCAAGGCCGTGCACGGCAATCAGACGCTGCGTTCATGATTTGCTGCATTTTGTTCAAAACGGGCTACTCTTGCAAACTTTAGATGTCAATGTTAGCCAATCAGGATGGAATATGAACAATCAAACAGATCCATCTTGATCACATGACTATAGAGATCATGTGTACCGATTTGCGTGAAATTTGGATAAAATGTGAAGGCTTAATCTAAAAAAAAATGTTTTTATATAGCGCCACCAGTCGGCCTCCTGGTGGCGCTATAAAAGGCTAATGTGAAAAATGCAGAACAGATGTTTTTCCTCTGCCTCTATGGAGTATGCGTGCAAAGTTTCACGCAGATCGGTGCAGTTATAGTTAAAAACGCAAATCGGCCTTTTATAGCGCCACCATGAGGCTGATTTGAAAAATTTCAAGTGACATTTCTTCCTCTGCCTAGTGGGAATGTGCATGTGACATTTCACGGAAATAGCAAGCTGCATTCATGATTTGAGGCATTTAGTTCAAAACGGACCAATCCTGCAAACTTTGGAAGCCAACCTTAGCCAATCAGCATGGAATATGGAAAATCAGACAGATCCGTGTTGATCACATGACTATCCACCTGTTTCCTAGGCTTGTGTTTTCCACTTCCTGTTGGATTTCATTGGATATCATTAGTCATCTGACCGATTTCATTGGATTTCATTGGATCAAAAGACAGGAAATGGAACACAGTGAAAAGCCTAGGAAACAGGTGGATATAGATACTGTGTACCGATTTGCGTGATATTTGGATAAAATATGTAGGAGTACTGTCAAAAAATATGTTTTGCACAAACCGGCCTCCTGGTGGCGCTATAACATGCCCATGTGAAATATTTGGGGCAGAGGTTCTGAATTGGCATCCAGGGAGTGTGTGTGCACAGTTTCGCTGAGATCACAGACTACATAGCTGTTCACAGACGGACACGTGCACGGACACACACACACGGACACACACACACACACACACACACACACACACACACACACACGGACACACGGACGGACAGGGGGTAAAACATACTCTCTCGCCATGCCTTCGGCCTGGCGGAGACAATTAGTGAAATTGTATGACAAACACACACACACACACACGCACGCGTGCAGGCAGGCAGGCAGGCAGGCAGGCAGGCAGGCAGGCAGGCAGGCAGACAGACAGACAGACAGACAGACAGACAGACAGACAGACAGACAGACAGACAGACAGACCTATCTCTGCTGGGAGCTCTGTGAGACAGTTCTTTGGGAGTTCCAGCACAGTGAGCTCTGTGAAGTGAGACAGGTAGTCAGGCAGACAGTGGATCTTTGTGCTTCTGACATGCCACTCCTTCAGGTAGGTCATCCACTGCAACTCCTTGGGAAAACCCTGGTAGTAATGATAATAATCATAACAATAATGAAAATACTTTAGTTACTAGTTACTTTGCAGATATAAATTATTATATTATAAAACATACATTAACCACGTTAGCCCCGTTTTATATATAGGCTATTTGAAAATAGCCGATCTAAAAGCTCAAAACGCGTCGCATCGCGGCAGTGGCCCTCCTGAGCCACTGCCCCACCATCAAATCGATGGGTGTAGTTTTTAGTAGTAGTGAGTAAGACGTTCTGTCAAGTTTAGTAACTGTAGCTTCTATAGTTTCTGAGAACCATATAATCCGAAGACAATGAGTGTTCCCTGCATCTTGGGGGCTTGGACCCCTAATTACAACAACAATAACTAAATGAAACTTCCTCAAGTAACTGTGAGGACAAGCAAGCTTTGCTAGTGGGACCTGTAAACCAGTATTACTGCCTTGCACACGCAATAGAACCCCCAACCCTGATGGGTCATAGGTCAGCCTACCCTCCACTTCTTTCCATCCAGACGAAAGATAAGTTTCTCAGCTGCCTCCTGCCGTCCTGACTCTGAGAGAGAGAGAGAGAGAGAGAGAGAGAGAGAGAGAGAGAGAGAGAGAGAGAGAGAGAGACATACACACACACACACACACACACACACACACACACACACACACACACACACACACACACACACACACACACACAGAGAATAAAGAAACAGGTGAGATTTTAGACATCCAGTGTATATACAATCGAGAGTCCCGCGCATGCGCGACGGTCGGTCTTGTACGGTCAGTCAGTCGTTCATACGGGTCCTTTTCAGCCGAGTGCAGCCGACTAGAGCCGAGCGGAAAACGGACGGCGGCTATTGAAATGAATTTTAATCTACAAGGCAAAGAGATGATTTAAATGTACACTTTTGTCGTTTAGAGGCCCTCTGCTGTGGAGCTCTCTAGATGCATCACTTAAGTCATCACTATCCTTGCCAATATTTAAGAAACGTCAAAACAAATGTCTTATTTCCATTTTTTTCATTTTCCTTTTGTGCAGTTTTAGGTTTTTTATTTCTTTATTGCACTGCTGATCCCCTTGTAAACTTGTATTATTTTGTATTGTTCTTTTTGAACTTTTAATGTATGCTATTAATGTATGCTAATGTAAGCGAATTAATGTATGCTATTTAAAGACCTCTTTCATTGAACTATAGACTGAGGACTGACAGCCAGAACCTGAAGTAACAGAGAGGCAGTCAGTCAGACTATACTGTCTACATTAGGCTACAATAAATCCCTGTCATCTGTGTGTGCGTGCGTGCGTACCGCGCACGCTCGCGCGTACGTGTGTGCGTGTGTGTAAAAAGTATAATAATACATGTCAAAATTCGCCATGTCATTTTCATGGCTGAAAAAATATAAGGTTACAATAGAGTCTAGACCGATATCAGCCCAAAGTCCCCGTCCCAACTCGTCACCCAATTTGATGTCACGGGGGTGAGAATGCGGGTTAGAGTTTAGGGGTCAGCGGGTCGTGGTTGGGAGTACAAACCTGTGTCTGCGTGTGTCTGTGAGTGTTCCTGGGTAACAGATCTGTCCAGGTAATGTTGCAGTGTGTTCACTTCACTGCTCTCCAGACTCTTACAGAAAATACGATACTGCCACTCCTGATCGATTCTACAGAGAGACATAGAGTTAGTGTGTGTGTGTGTGTGTGTGTGTGTGTGTGTGTGTGTGTGTGTGTGTGTGTGTGTGTGTGTGTGTGTGTGTGTGTGTGTGTGTGTGTGTGTGTGTGTTTGTGTGGACCAAATGTCCCCACAAGTATAGTAGAATTTGCAAAATAGACATTGTGAGGATCATTTTCCTGGTCCTCAAAAGAGAAATGGTTGTTTAATGAGAGATACGTTTACAATTCTAAAAAGATTCAGGGTGGGGTTAGGATTAAGCATTTAGAAGTTAGGTTTAGGAGTTAGAGTTAGAATTATGCTCGATTATACTTAGTTTTGCGCCGGTGTCGTGCACCGCAAAATAGTCGATCTACAAGCTCACAACACGTCGCAGTGTGAGCTTGTATATCTGCTATTTTTCAGCTTTTTATGCTTACGAAAAAAAATGGCATGAAATTGCATTCATAATATCGCCGTCCTAAAATGTTGACGTCCTCACAAGTATAGTAATACAAACCTGTGTGTGTGGGTGTGTGTGTGTGTGTGCGTGCAGGCGCACGTGCATGTGTGTGTGTGTACGTGCATGAGTGCATCAGTCATCATGTGTATTTGCTCATCATCAAATTGCATGCATAATGGAAAGCCTTCACCATCATATTGATATCAACCTGATGACACGTCTAACCCCAAACAAGCCGGCCTGTTCTTACAAACATGCCCTTTAACAAGCTCTCCACAGATCCCAGGTCTGCCGGCTCTCCATAAATAGACCTGTGTGTGTGTTCATGTTACTATGATAAGACTCTTCTGTCATAGGGGAACAGAGCTGTCTGTCTGTCTGTCTGTCTATCTGTCTGTCTAACCTGGGTTCATGTTCAAGTACAGGGCCACTGATTTAAAACGCTGTAGGTCTTTATGTTATCTATGTTTTTTTAACGGGGAGCTCGATAGCGGCTGAGGAGCATCACTTGTCAGTCTGTTGTTTTGCATCAAATTAGAACTAGAACCATAACACCAAATGAGGCATTCAACATGCACGATCAGTTAGTGTTGGTGAAGGTCTGCCTGGGTTGTTTTATCTAAAGTGAACTGCTTTGTTTCCATGTCCTTAAAATACAATTAAACTAACTCCTTGAACATCTTGATAGTAGAATCCTCTGCCCCCCGCTCCCACCCCTCCTTTCTCTGTAGATATGATTATTACTTAGTTTTGTATTGTTTTTGTATTGTATTATATGTATTACTGATGAATTGAGTTCAATGGACCACAATGGAAACAATCCCCATGGGGCTTTTTTTTCCTTCATAACCTTTGACTGTACTACCTATACTAAATAATCATGTTCAGTCAATCAATCAATCAATCAATCAATCAATCAATCAATCAATCAATCAATCCATTTGTGGTGTTAAACACCTCCAGGTTGTGGTGAATGTGAGGAAGGCTTACTTAGCGAGTGCGCTCTTCTCCACTCTATCCTTTTCCTTCCTTTGTTTATGGCGGTACTGCTTCACCCGGCCTTCCCACAGACCCCTGATAGAAGACAGGTCATACACGGAAACCTCCACCTTCCGTTCAGAACGCATCCTCACTGCTGGAGGAGGAGAGGAGAGGAGAGGAGAGGAGAGGAGACCAGAAGACAATAGCAACACAATAGCAGACAACTCCCCGCACCGACATACAGGCGTCTGGGGTCGATTCACAGCAGACCTGAAATGGACACCTTCATAGATAGATACCTAGATAGATACCTAAGTATCTAAGAGTAGTGAGCCATCAGCTATGCAGAGGAGGGTGCCAAGACATTGTGGTCACTCACAGACACACTCTGACGGTCATTGCCAAATCCGATTCTGAGGTGCTAAATACTTTCCTGTGTATTAACACGCGTAAAGCAGCAGGGCCAGGCGGCATTCCAGGGCAGGTGTATTATATCAGGAGTCTTTATGGATATTTTCAACTCAGTGAGAGTAGAGTTCCATCATGCTTTAAAATCATACCGTCTAACTTGTTCAATTAAACAAAAGTTCATGAATACTGTTTACTTTTTGAACAGTATATAGTGACAAAAGAGGTACAAGAGGTGTCGCCAGAAAGACTACTAATGAAAGTTACACAGTATGATTTTAAATCAACAACGATCATTCCAGGGCCAAACATAATGAAAGGAACTTGTCTAAATGACTGGCGGCACGGAGCACTTATAGTAGCAAATGCTTCGAGAAACATGTAGAAGTAACCTGTAACCTAGGACCCAGCCTGTGCAGCTGCCGGATCCTGGACATTCTGTCAGATCGACGACAAAGTGGTGAGGAATGGACCCAAAACCTCTGACCCCCTGACCCTCAGCACAGGAGCCCCTCAGGGATGTGTTCTGAGCCCCTTCCTCTACTCCATGTACACCTACAATTGCGTGGCCACGCACAGCTCCAACTTGGAATATTTTTGGCCAGAAAAGAAAATATTTCACCAGAAGGAAAAAAAGGTTTTTGGTTACTCCACTGCGCCCCCTACAGATCTGATCAATGGAATTTTTCTATTGACCAGATTTTTCCTTCCGGTGAAATATTTTATTTTCTGGCCAAAAAGTGTATTTTAGACGTGAGGTGGGGGGCTCAGAGTGTTCCCACTTAGTAGAGTAGGCTTTCAACTCCATAAAACCGTATTTGTTTTGGTGAGTAGCAAAAGATTTTTTATTTTATTTTATTAAAGACGAGACGCTGTGCAGCCTGTGGTGCGTGTGCAAAGGCTCGAAAGTCCCGTAGCGTTAAGGAGAACTCCTTCTAGCGCTATGGACCAGAGCTAGGCATGGACCACACGGTCCTGCGGGCCTTCTACAGATGTACCACTGACAGCATCCTGTACTCACTGACTGGCAATGCAGAGGGTCGTGCTCCCTGTACACATGTCTGCTTAGCCACCACACACAGCTCCAATGTCACCATTAAGTAGGATAAGTATATGGATGACAAGACGCTGATGGGCCTGGTTAACAATAATGGGTTTTGGATCACTGACACCATTGTGTCACTAATCAAAATGGTGTCTGGAGAATAACCTCTGAGCTGTTGACTACACGAGGCTTTTAAATGGTGCTTAGCATGGGGTAATATGTAGCAGAGCCTGAACCCTAAGATCAATAAATAATCTTCACACCTGTATCAGACTCTGTACTCATTCATTCTCATCATTGTTGACAGACATATCCATTCATATTGTTGATAGACTTATATCCATTCATATGTATTCGTTGTTGTTTGGCATAATATTCATTGATGATAGACTGTTGATAGTCATGCATACACTCATTGTTGATAGAATGTTATGCGTGCAGCACTTCAATCGATTCATTTCTATAACCAAATGATTCCTAGTGGTATGCATGCACATTAACCACACTCACTGGTACAGAATCTGGTACTGTATGTGCGTGCGTGCGTGTGAGAGAGAGATAGAGTTCTTTTCATATTTCGGTCAGTTAGATATAGAGAGATTTATTTAATGTAAATACAGGTTTTGATATTATAATTGAGGTTGTAGATCGGGCTCTACTACATATAATTCCCCGCTCTGTGGAATTCTAAGACAACCATTTCAGAACACTGTTCAGTCCTCGTGGTGCACACAGTATCTGTGTTAGCCTGGGACCAGACGAATCTGCGAGTGCAAAAAAAAATTGCACTCTGCGATTTGGGTCTGGCACCGCTCCATAGAGAATCCATTTCCTGTTCCAGAAGACGTGGGGCACCAATCAGGGCCCAGTATTTGAATATGGTCGACTGTAATTGGTAGTTGGTTGTAGGTCTAACCAATTGCGTCGAGGGACATTGTTTTGATCCCGCCCCTTGGGAAACAAAACGTCCTCATGGAAGCACCAGACTCATATCCACGCAGTGATATAGTCTAGCTACGCCAGGCTATATCTGTGTGACCTCCAGTCATCCATCATAATAAACATTAATAAATATGACAACAGTCATGTTGTCCTATCAGCCTGCCAAATCCCTCACCTGTTCACATGATAACAATTTTACCGAGAGCTTGTAGATCTGCTATTTTCATAAAATCTTGGAGAAAAAAAATTACAAACACAAATCTTGTACAGAGGTCCCTGGCACAACAACTTTTCATATGGGGGTCTGTGGAAAAATATTAATTTAGGGGTCCCTGACAGAACAAAGTTGAAGAACCACTGCTTCAGGGGTTCTTTAGATTAAAATTGAAGAACCCCTCTCCGACTATGTGGCATCCACGTGCGGTTAGGGTTAGGGTGCGGGTTTGGTTCGGGTTTACTGTTTAATGTCGGAGCACTGCGCTGTCGGAGGAATGCGCTGTCGGACTAACGTATTGCACCCCTCCATATATGGGTCACGAAACCTGATGGGGTGGACCTGATATTGAACCCAGGCAGAATCCCCCAACATCCCCCCAGACAGACTGGCTGGCTGGCATTGGGATTGACTGGCTCCTTCTTCCCATAGTACACATCTACAGTACTTCCTATTGGTTTAGATTAGAAAGACTGGCCCGCAACTGAAACAATTCTCCCATGTACCAATGTACTTTAAAGGAGCTCTGCATACTCGCTCTGTGTGTCAGAGGTGGGTGGTGTTCAGAAACCTTCCCACCAATGACATCATCGATGGGGATTCTATAAGCTTTCTCTTCCTGGGAAGTTATTATGATGAAATAGAAGCTATTGTTCTTGCATCAATAAAAACAAAAGAACGTGGCCGCGCTGATGGCCTAGTGGTCAAGGTGCGTACTATGTAAGTTGCAGCCTGACAGTGAGTCTGAGGTTCGATTCCCGAGACCGTGTGTCACTCCCCAACTCTTGTCCCGTTTCCTATCTACACTGTACTATCAATAAAGGTAGCAAAGCACCAAATAAAAAAGGCAGGTCTCTGAACTGTGTATAGACAGATATGGTGCCATTTTATAATGAGCATTAGTGAGGACCAATTTATATATGAAGGCTGAAAATGGGTGAAGTGCTCCTTTAAGAGTTGTGTGTGCATGTGTGTTATGTAACTTATGTAACAACACTAAACACCCCCACAACAAGTCACTCTGGCTTCTACAATGTGAGTTAGAGGCATGACTACGAAATATATATTTAAAACTGATCCATATACAGTATAGTAGGCCTACAGAAGCCTCACCACCTGTAAACCAGTGAAACCAACAGTTAAAACAGAGCTGACAATAAGGATTCATTATGTATTTTCTTACCTGTGTAGTTGTGTTTAAATGCTGTGGTTCTGTCTCCCTTCAACTGTTGCTTGTTTACCAACCCACCAAGCTGTGACTGAACTCTGTGTGTATGTGTGCGCACGTGCCTGTGTGTGTGTGTGTGTGTGTGTGTGTGTGTGTGTGTGTGTGTGTGTGTGTGTGTGTGTGTGTGTGTGTGTGTGTGTCACCCAAGGCGCTATTTATATCCAGCAGAGATGTGACCCTGTGTGAGTGTGTGTGTACTTGACTTGCTATACTTGTGAGGGACCAATGGCCCTATATAGTAGAGTTTGAGAAATAGACATTGTGTGGATCTACCATTTTCCTGGTCCTCGCACGATAAATTGTTGTTTTATGGTTGAAAATTATTTGGGGAGTTATATAGGCTTACAATTAGGGAAACATTCAGGGCAGGGTTTAGGGTTATAGGCGTGGGCATTTAGAGGTTGGGTTTGGAGTTATTCCTGAATCCTGATTTATAGTTCGGTGTCATGCACAGAAAATAGCCAATCTACAAGCTCACAACGCGTCGCACTGCGACGCGTTGTGAGCTTGTAGATCGGCTATTTTCGGCTTGAAGGTTTAAGGTTAAGAGTGGCTTATTTTATTTATGGCATTCGTAAAATGCTGATGTCCTCGCAAGCATAGTAATACAAATGTGTGTGCACGCGTACTGTACGTGCGGGCAGGGGATCACATGGCAGAACTACACTCATCCTATCCCCAACATACATGAGTAACTAATGACTTTCCTCCCAGACTAAACGGGTCACTGGATTGCTATGTGGAACAATGCCTCCACTGAGCTGCTGCTGCTGCTTTTCACAGGGGCTTACATCAAGATCAAATGACCGTCCAAGTTCCAGAAGAATGATCACCCCCACATTACAATGAATCATTAGTATTAGGACAGTGATCCTCAAACCTTTTGACCATGTTACTGACACCAGGATACTGACACTAGGATACTCACCGGGATAGTGACACATAGCATCATAAGTAATCATATTGTAGGCTTATCTGACCATTTACGGGTTATGCAGTTATCAATATCACTAAACTATCTTTAACGCATAAGGACATTTCTACGAGGCTTCATTCACTATAGGTAAGGTGATATGAAGTCTGTCTCAAGGCCCGCCCTACTCTGCCTCTCATTTGTGGTTGAATTTGTTCTGAGGCTTAAAATACAGAAAATACAAAATCTGAAAGTATCTCGATACAAATTACAAAAAAAAAAAAATCCGTACCAGACAAATACAAATGACAAAATACAAAAAAGGATTTCAAATACGTATCTAAAATACATGTATTTAAAATACTGCCCATCTCTGTTAAGAGGTACAGTGTAATTATGGTCTGTGTGTGTGTGTGTGTCTGTCCCCCACATCTCAAAAACGGTTCCGACCTATCGATTTCAAAATGTGTGGGTTTATCAGAGTAACCATGGGAGTGTGAAGTCGGTCAGATCAGCTGCATCGGTCTGTTTCTGTGTTTGTGTCCCTTTTACGGCCATACAGTATCAGAGCTCATCATAACATGCCTGTGATGACCATGTATTCCCGTAGTATTCCCGCAACCATAGTTTTGCACTTGGAAAGAAAAATATATCACTATGATCTATTCAAGACGATCCTGAAACCTGTGTTATTTGCACCAACAAGTCAACAGTGGATTTGTCCATGCCCCCTAATACCTGTATGCGTTTCAAAGAATAGGCGTCCCTTGGACACATCTGTAGTGAGTTTACATACCTAGAAACATCACTCTTAACCCCTTGAACTCCAACGGCACCTAATCTGGGGGACATTTGCCAGAAATAGCAAATCTATACAAGCTCACATTAGTCCAGGGGCCAACACTGATATTTTCACAAATTGGTACCACCTAAGGTGACCGTAAAGTTTTTGAATTTTTGTCTTCCTACATGTCTCTAGTTTATATTTTGGTATGATAACCCTTCCAATCTTGTAGCTTAATGGCAGTTATCACTACCTACCGGCTAATGTATCCGCTAGGAGACACAAAGTAGAATCTTTGTGTCTCCTACCGGAAATACACCCGGGCATCAAATTATTGCGACAAAAAAACAAAATATATCCATGTATTCAAGGCTTCATGGGGTGTGCAATTGATAACTTCTCAGACTTTTGGTGTTTGCAAAAAGACTGCTTTCCATAAGCTTGTAAAAGTTGACCCTCCTTCGGTCTAGGGTGGTCATAGCTGAATGGGTAGAGAGTCCCCCTGGGAAACTTAAAGGAGGAGTTCACCCAAAAAATGATTTATTTTCTATCAATTGCACACCCCATGAAGCCTTGAATACATGGATATATTTTGTTTTTTGTCGCAATAATTTGATGCCCGGGTGTATTTCCGGTAGGAGACACAAAGATTCTACTTTGTGTCTCCTACCGGATACATTAGCCGGTAGGTAGTGATAACTGCCATTAAGCTACAAGATTGGAAGGGTTATCATACCAAAATATAAACTAGAGACATGTAGGAAGACAAAAATACAAAAACTTTACGGTCACCTTAGGTGGTACCAAAATATGGCTTGGCCCCTGGGCTACATGTTGCATCGTGGCCAGGGACGTGCTGGCCACTGGGAAATTTGGGACAATTCCAGAACGGCCGCGCCATTCCAGGCCGCCAAGACAGGGCAAACGGCCGATGGGCAACCCAAAAAAAAATATATATATATTTTTTTGCTCCCGTTTTAGGATTATTACGGTAATTTCCGGGTCGCGCGGCCCAATTATTAGTTACGTTACTGTTTGGGCTGGGATGCTTTTCAGCAGTGGCGTAATCTACATAGGGTTGCTGGGTTAAAACAGTGAAACGCATCCCCCCGTTGACAAAACGGTGGGCCGGTTCGTACCAAAATGCCAGGGCTGAATTTTGCTCCCGACCCGCCCCTGATCGTGGCGCATTGTGAGCTTGCAGATCTGCAATTACAGTTGCATCTCAGATCGTTAAAAAAAAAACACCATGTGTTAGTCCATGGTGACCATATAACAACTCCATTAACAAAAAAAAACACATTATAGGTAATAGAAAACATTAGATTGTGTTTATTTCTGTCATGTTATTGTCAGATTCCACTGCTTTAGTATCCATGACATTTCATTGTCATTCTGGATTAGACAGAAAATACATACATACATGTGTATGTCTGTTTGCATGGGGTGTTAACTGCTAGTAGTGTGACTTCAAACATTGAGACCCTTTTTCTCAAATTCTTGGTTAGAAGTTTAACAACATTCAAATAAGGATGCATATCTTCTTCAAATGGGTTCAGATTTCAATGTATGACAAAAATAATTTGAAAGCTGAAAGATTACCTCTGGGTCACATTTACCACAACAACATTTTTTTTCACCCCTCATTTGTCTCTAAACCACTTGAACCCCAGCATCCATATTCTGGGGGGAATATTAGCCAAAAATTGCCGATCTACCAGCTTGCAACAATGCGTTGTGAGCTTGTAGATCAGCTATTGTTGGCAAAGCGAATTCGTGTAGACAGAATAAAGAGGTCCAAGATACAACTCAGGTGTACAGGGTTTAAAGGGATAGTTGTTTTTGTCACATTCCTAAGCCAATAATTTGATGACCAGTGGACTGGTTGGCAGCGGTTCCGGTAGGACACACACAAAGGAGACTCTTGTGTGTCTCCTACCGAAACCGCTGCCGGTCATCAAATTATTGACTTAGGAATGTGACAAAAAAAAAAAAAATCCATGAATTCTCTCTCCATGGGATTAGTCTCCATGGGGGGACTAATTGATAGAAAAAAAGTTATTTGGGCTGTGAACTATCCCTTTTAAGTGGTTAAGATATCCCATTGTAACACAGCATGTAACACAAACTACAAAAGTAGCCACAATGGACCACAATGGTGTTATCCTTTTAGTAGAACCTTTGACCGTACTACCTGTACTGTTAACAATCCTGCTAATAAAGCACTCCAATGAAGTGTTTAGATCACACATGGGCAACATGTGTGAAACGGTCCATCTCAGTCCAGCTGAAACCACCTCAAAAGGAAAACAAAATGACCAAATGATCAAAAGCAACTAAATTATAAAAGGCAGCAGCATTGTATTAATCGTTTTGAGGCAAATGTATTTAATTAGATTCCAATTCATATTTATCATTTGAGAACTCAGCTCCATTCCATTTATTCAGGTAATGGTGAAACAGTCAGTTTGAGTCTGTATTTATAACATAATGCAATTACGTTTCAGTGACCATAAATTAGTAGGTCAATTTAAAAGTCGACTGCATTGAAGTGTGACATTATACAGTACAGCTGTAAAAAAAAAAAAAAGATTTTGTAACAGAAAATGCTTGTGTTAAGCAAGGACACAGACCTTCTGGAATGGAAAATAATCATCAAAAGTCTATCAAATTAACACAGTTTTCACATAATTCAGAAATATGTGTTTCACGTTTCTGTCCAATGAGTGGCCCTTCGCTCACTTCAGTATGGCCCTCTGGAAACAGGGAAAAAAAAGCTGCCCACCCCTGGTTCAGATGCCCATTATGAACCCCGTATGAGTACACATGTGCCTGTTGAGATGACCCTGGTGAACAAAGGCTTTGCCACAAACTACGCAAACGAAAGGCTTTTCCCCATTATGAATCATCATGTGGAGTTTTAGACTATCCTTGTACCTAAAGCGTTTGTCACAGACCGTACACTTCAGGGGCTTTTCCCCGGTATGTATCATCATGTGTAGCCTTAGCTTACCCCGTTGACTGAAGCCTCTGCCACACACCGAACAAATATTGCGTGCATGAGTAATCATGCGTGGATTTAGAGAACTCCCCGTGGATTGTGCCGTGTGTGATTTCGGTGTTTTCAGAAGAGGTTCAGAAGAGGATGACAAGACGAGCTGGGGTGGGGGTTGTGATGCATCACAGGCCTGTGCGTCGGCTTCAGTTGAGGTGCTGGCTAGGGGCTCCGTCGTCTGTTCAGGGGTGGTCTCCTCGGGTACCCATGGTTCAGGGGTAACCACTACACACACACACACACACACACACACACACACACACACACACACACACACACACACACACACACACACACACACACACACACACACACACACACACACACACACACACACACACACACACACACACACACACACACACACACACACACACACACACACACGAGGAGGCAAAAGATTAAATGGAGAGAAAACCATTATTAAACTTTGACATTTTTACATGCAGTGTTTCCCCTGTTTTATGGCTGCAGTATGGTAGTTGGGAAGTCTATTGTGTAGGGCTGATTAAAGTTACAGGAGCTCTTACTGTATGGTATGTGATATGAAATGTGAGCTTACCATAATAACAGTAATCATTACATCCATCATAAGGGCTTTTGGAGAGAAATAAAACAGACTCCAGTCACTTTCAATTTAGAGCACTGCAGAGGGGAGGTGCGTGTGTGTGTGTGTGTGTGTGTGTGTGTGTGTGTGTGTGTGTGTGTGTGTGTGTGTGTGTTGCTGACCCTAGTTGATGTAACATGCATCAAGGCAAATGTGTTTCTGATGTCAGATAGCATCAAAGTCAAATAGGTTTTACAAGTAAAAAGTACAAAAGTATTGGCATCAAAGTGTACTTAAAGTACAGACAATAAATTAAGCACATGAGAAAACATCAAACACAACGATTGTCAGACACAACCCCTTTTCAACTGAAATTCATGCCAAACTATCTATATAGGGTTCAGTGTCTTGCTCAAAGAAACGAGCGACCTTTCATTTCCCAGACTGTCGCTCTGCCACTCTACTGCTAAAGCTACTCACAACAGCTACTGGGAAATGTAGTTCAGCCATTATAGGCTATAGCTAAGCTACTAGTACTAGGTTAGCTTAGGTTTCAAAGGAAAAGGAAGCATTAACACACCTGCTCTGTGCAGTAAGACATTTGGCTGTAGAGGCACGTCCAGAAGTTTTTGTCGCTCCGATAGTTGCTGCTCCATCTCTCTCTGGAAGAGGTCGCTTATGAACCCTGCAGCCGCAGTATGGCGCTCACTGACAACATCTCTGACGAGCTTCTGCTGACAAACAGAAATGTGCTTTTCAAAAACGCATAATATCTCCTCTCCCACCGACGCCAGGTGTTCATTTATCGACTGCCTAAGAGTCTCCATTCGACTGACTCCTTTGTGAGAAATATTTCACGGTGGTTGAAGCTTGTTCAGTGTAAAATCAGAGGGACAAGTGGACCTGGAGGGTTTGTATACTAATGAGGTAATGATGAGCTGCAGGTGGGGAAGACAGGTGAAGAAAATGGCCCAGTTCCAATGTCCCCCCCCTAAACTCTCATGCCCTGAACCGACTTGTCAGTTGGTATAGTGCTTGAGAGTGAGAGGCTGCAAGGGCTCCGAATGCTATAAAAGGAATGTAACAGCACTTTGAAGAGGATTCCTTCATTCATGATGCTTTACATAACTTCTAAAATGCTTTGCCCAGTCCTCTTGGGTAGGTGGAGCCTGAGAGTGGGCACTTAATAGACACACCTGAATTGGGACCAAATGGAGTTCATTAGCACCACCTGGCACCTGCACCTAACCTTTAAAAGGTAGGCACATGCCCTGTTTGTTGGAGAGGCATGCTGGAAGTCAAGACTGAGTTGAGTTGTTTTCTTCCTGTTTCGATGCATTGTTTGACCTTAAATCATCATTTGTTCATTATTATTGTTTCCATCACCCCCATATGCCATTTCCTATAATCATTATGCTGCCATCATAATAAATATGGACTTGGCTTATATCCATCTTCTTCTGTCCACTGGTCTAGTACTTTGATGGGTATCCTGATCTATATTAACCAGTATGCGAGAGCTTCCCAAAAACTTCTGGGAACTCAGATTAACCAGCAATCATTGTACGCTATCGAACTCGTACTGACCTTATTTACAGTCCTTTAACGGCTGTGAGGGTTTTTGCTAATTTCTCATCTCTTGTCCCTAATTTTTACTAAATATATCTCCTCAGGCTCCATTGTGTCGCTCTTTGAGGCGCAATCTCACACTGGGAGTAGATTGGCTATTTTTGAATAGACAAAGCATAGCCTAACATAAGTGAGATTTGTAATAATCTAAATTTTCAGAGAAGTAAACTTCTGTCAGATAAGTGCAGTTGAGTAAAAAGTACAATATTTGCCTGTGAGGTGTAGTGGAGTAGAAATATAAAATGCACAAACATAGAAATACTGTTTTTCAATGACTTTTTCCATTTATTTGATATAAATGTTTTTTAATTAAAAAAAGTGTGTGTATGTGCAAGCAGTGTGGAAAAATTAAATGACACGTTACCATGATAACACGTTAACCACGTTAACATAAAAGCAACTGTTTCACCATCTGGTTTCACTGTCTGGCACTGGGTGATGATGTGATCACTTCAGCCTTGAAACAAACAAACAGGGATTATGTGCCCCTCAAAAGGTTGCCCATGACAACAGTGGGCATACAGTAGCCTATCTGACCTTTAAGAACAGTGGGCATACATACAGTAGCCTATATGACCTTTAAGAAGGGAGACACATAGACCTATATTTAAGCCACAGTCAGCCCAGCAGAACGCATGAAATGTAAAGCCATGTGTACATTTATAACACGGCTTATAGCTCACTTTACACTTTTACTTAAAATAGATCCTCCACCGTATGTATAGTGTATTGTTTGAATTCCAATTTGAGGAGTTCAAACAGTTTAACCCATTAAATCCAGGAAAGCAGCTGTGTCATTTTAGATTTTAGCGTTGGCTATTCAAAAATATCAGATATACAAGCTCATAGCACGTCACTTTGTGCCGTACTATGATGTATATCTGCTATTTTTGAAAAATCTTGACAATGTGTAAATCTTTGAATATATATATATATATATTTAAAGCAAATATTCTTAACTCAAATCTTTGCTTCTGGGCCTCCCTGGAACAACATTTTGAGGTGGGGGTCAGCCAAATACTTAAATACCTATCATTTTGGGGGTATTTGACATGAAAAGTTTTGAGCACCACTGATATAGCGACATAAGTTTTTCAGAAAACTGTTAGGATTTAGAAGACATTTGTAGAATCGGCCTCAGGTAAGTTAATGGCTGTAGTAAAGAATATGTATAAAAATGTTAAATCATGTGTCTTTGTTAATGGCATGAAGTCAGAGTTTTTTGTAAGTTTAGCAGGAGTTAGGCAGGGGGAAAATGTATCACCTTTACTGTTTGCTCTATTTATCAATGACCTGGAGGACTACCTCAGACACAATGGCTGTCAACCGATGAATTTTAATGATGCAACGATTGATAACTTTTTACAGCTCATGTTGGTATTGTACGCGGACAACACAATCGTCATGTCAAATACGAAGGAGGGACTACAGAAGGCAATTGACCACATGTGCGGCTTCTGTGAAAAGTGGAAACTAAAGATCAATAGCGAAAAAACAAAGGTAACAGTATTTGGAGGTAGAAAGGCTGACTCCAGTAGATTAAAGTTTTCCTGTAATGGAGACAACCTAGAGGTCGTCCATAGCTTTAAATATCTCGGAATTACTATGAATTATAATGGTTCATTTAAGCTATTGCTATTGAAGAGCTGCATAAGCAGGCCTCACGTGCCATGTAGTCCCTCCTTTGTAAATGTAGAACTTTTGATTTACCAGTAAACGTTGCACTAGATCTTTTTGACAAGTTGGTTTCACCAGTCATGTTGTACACTTGTGAAGTCTGGGGGTTTGAATCTTAAATTCCTCAAGTACATCCTAAAAGTAAAAACAACATGTAGTAATATGGTGTATGGAGAGCTGGGGAGATACCCGATTTGTATTCTAGTTAAAAAGAGACTCATCGGCCACTGGGCTCGGTTGCTTGAAAGGAAAGAGAGCAAATTGAGCCGAATAATGTATGACTGTCTGCTTAACCTGGTTAATACAGGCGCATATACGTCACCATGGGTCTCGCAGGTGAAGCATATACTGGACGACTGCGGTATGTCTTATATCTGGTTGACACAGAAATGTAATAACATTGAATGGTTGAAACGAACAGTCGAACAAAGGTTGAAAGATCAGTTCCTGCAAAAGTGGCAAAGTGAACTTAATAATATGACATCATGTGACATTTATGTTGAGTACAAACAAGAGTTTAAGTTGGAAAGATATCTGTTGTGTGACAACCAGAAGAATAAACAGGCCATCTGTAAATTCAGGCTGAACAACACAAGAATCCCAAAGATCGTTGGTAGATACAGAGGACTTGAAAGAAGTCAGAGATTATGCAATTTATGTAATGGAAATCAAGTTGGAGATGAGTTTCATGTTATGTTTGAGTGTAAAAACACTATCATTAGGAATTTCAGACAAAAATATCTTCCAAAGTATTATATAAATCGCCCATCTATGCTGAAACAAATTTTACAACTGCAATCTGACAAGCAAAGAGTTATCTATAAACTAGGTGCTTTTCTGAAGAATGTTCTCCTGTTTAAATAAGGCTTGCCATGCCTTTTTCTATGTCCGTATAAATAATATGTAATGTAAACGTATGATATCTGTGCTCCATACCATGTGAACATGGTCGTGAGTTAAATAAATGATGATGATCTTAATGGGTTTTCACTGGATAATGGCCCATTAGAGCATTGGTTCTCAAAGTGGGGTCCGGGGACCCCCAGGGGTCCTTGGGGGGTACATGGGGATCCCCAGTTAAATTAGTTAATACAGCGTCACAATAATTTTAACTACTTTAACCATATTTTATACTTTGGCTATTCAAAAATAGCAGATATACAAGCACCGAGTGCCGCGCTATGAGCTTGTAGATCTGCTATTTTTGAAAAATCCCTGGCACAAAATATTTTTGACATGGGGGATCCGCAGCCAAATAAATATCAATTTGGGGGTCCTTGACATGAAAACGTTTGAGGACCACTGCATTAGAGAGAGGGGGTCGGCTGACATGACACAGGGCATAGACAGGAGTTCAAGACCCAAACCCATGATATTTGGTGTTTATGAATATTAAACCTGCACTAGGCAACTTTCCTGTTCCATCCCGGATTTGAAACCGGGTCGCCTGCGCAAATGCAGATTGCTTTTATACCACTAAACCTAATGGAGACTGCCTGCTTGCTTGGGGAAGTAATTGAATTTTCAGGTAATGTACCACTTGTCAACCGGTCATGTCAAACCAGACACAGGATCTAAATGGCTCAATAGAAAAGCATGGGAGACCAAATACAACCAGCCCAATTGTATTATAGTGTATTAATACACTCTACCAAACAGATGGGACAAAGTAACATTTTATTCACTAAAATAGTTACATAATGCAACTTTAAGGTCTGCTTCTACTAACCTGGTGTGCTGCACAGCCAGTTGTAATTCACAGTCTTCTCCACCAGAGGACAGTGTAAGACAGTCTGCAGCAGTTAGTGCCTGGGAGAGGATGTCACAACATGTGCGTGCATGTGCGCCTGTGTGTATGTTACAGAGGCGTTTTATTGTCACATACAAATAGAGGATGCTCTGATATCTAGAGTCTAAATAACTTATTCTCAACCTTCAAGACTCCCAGTTTTGCATGCATTAGGCCACACCCTTACGGGTCCATTTGGTTCTATTTGTACACATTTTATGTCAGAGTTATGGGGGTCTGTGGCCTAATGCATAGCAATCAGAGTTACAGACCTGTATTAGGGTCCAATTAGTTCCATTTGTATACCCTCTCAGAATTACAGACCTGTACAGGGTCCATTTGGTTCTATCAATCATTTCCAGGGACTGCCCTGGGACTCCCCCAAGGACCACTGGGGGTCCCCAGACCCCACTTAAGAACCCTGCCTTGTCCAGATGGTGCACCTGGAGGTAGTCCAAACTTCTAAACATGTTGCTCTAAATCAAGGCAGGCATTTAGAGGCCACAACGGCCATGGTTGCTGAGCCCCCTCACTTTCCTTATCATCTAGAAATTAGGGGGCCCGGGTTCAACTCCCAGTACGGGAACTCGCGTAATTCGGCTCAAACATGGGTAAAAATGCACCTATGCAGTCGCCAAAATGTGGAATGACCTACCAAAAGACATAAAGTCATGGTGCGAGGCAAAGAGGTGTAGGACCCAAGCACAAGATGGGAGGCAGAGGCAGCGCAGCTCAAATTAAAGTGTTTATTAATAACACCAAACAAGAGGAGTAGGCAGTAATCAAAGTCTGGTACAGGCAAAGTCAGTCACCGAGTAATCAGATAGAACACGAAAGAGACAATACAGGAGTAACGGGGAAAACTATACTGGGAAAGCTAGGGGAACTTAATACAAAGCAACAAGTGAGGAGACAAGGACTGGCATAAACTCACACGACTGTATGCAACGAACCAACAAAGAACTGAATCAAACACAGGACTTAAATAGACAGGGGACTAACAAGACACAGGTGAACTCAAAGACAATCAACACAGGGATTGGCTGGGAGACTAACAGGACACTGTCACAGGTGGAGAACATAACTAAACCAAAGGGAGGTGAGACAAGACAGGCAGCAACAACTAGACAGGAGACAGGAACACTAGGAACAAAACTACACAATAAAAGTACAAGGAGAACCAAGGCAAAAGGAAACAGAGTTACAACAATGCAAGATAAATACAGAACATAATGAACAACGGCCTAAACAGGCCTAAAGAACAGCCCTTAAGAGTCCAACACCATATAAGGTCCAAATTATTTGGACGAGGTCCAAATTATAAAGTCACAGTCCACGGCCCGAGGAGCGGACCGTGACACATAAAGGTTCTTGACTCACTACCCAAACTCAAAAATAACCTAAAATAATTCCTGTCTGTAAATATAGGCTACCATATGATTCTACTGAGCTTTATTACAATATGTTTTGTATTTGTATTGTATGTACAGCCCCTTGGGGCTTTTTGTGTTATCCTTTTAGCATTACTTTTGACTATACTTCCTGTAAATAACTGTTAATAATTGTGTTAATAAAGTATTAAATCAAAAACTTTGGCCACCCTGAGGCCACAGTGGCCTTGATGCCCCGTCCACATTGCACTGCCACAGCTGATTTAAGCGTTTTCACAGCCTCCAGTCAACATGGTTTTTAAACACCAGTGTCTTTTGTTGACATCTTCAAACCAATCCAGTGACTCTGCTTAGTCCAGAGCTGAGCATGGATGAACTTTTGATTCAGCAGTTTCAACACATGTTGCATGCATACAGGAAATAGGTTTCCTGCCCTGACATTTGGCCTTTATGCCCTCAATACATTTACAACACCAAAGACCAATTGCCCTTAAAAATAATGAAATTCCAGGCCCGCTCAAAATCATAACTTGCTTTCATCCACTGTCTGCCTGTATTACTGTCATGGTCCCTGCCAGTGTCCTGTGTGTGTCTATGTATTTGTCTGTCTGTCTGTGTTTGGGCATGTGTGGGCGTAGGCTTCCTGGCTTCCCAGATTGACGCACCTGGCTCTGGTCATCTCATCTCACTCACCTGCCTGCCATCTGCTCATCAACCTCCACTCTATAAAAGCCCTGGTCTTCTGCTGACGCGCTGCCAGATCGTTTTCACAGTCTCCGTGCGGTAACGCTTCTAGCCTGTTACTCCTAGTATTCAGAGTGCATTCTAGCTTATTGAGTTAGTGTTTTTGCTCCCTGTGTTTTTGGTTTTTGACTCACGCCTGTTTTCGTCTTCTTCAGTTGCCTGCCTGCTTGCCTGCCTACCTGCCCTCCTGTTTGCCTTCAGCTCAGCCTGCCTACAACCTTCACTCCAGAGGACTACACCTACCCCCCCCCCCGTTCCTCTTTGTTGAATAAAAACCCTTGGACTATCTTTAAGTGTCGTGTCTGCATTTGGGTCTGCCAGTTTTGCAAATCGTGACAATTACTGTACATGGCATGTGTGTGTGTGTGTGTGTGTGTGTGTGTGTGTGTGTGTGTGTGTGTGTGTGTGTGTGTGTGTGTGTGTGTGTGTGTGTGTGTGTGTGTGTGTGTGTGTGTGTGTGTGTGTGTGTGTGTGTGTGTGCGCGTGCGCGTGCGCGTGTGCGTGTGCGCGTGCGTGACAGGCAGACGAGCAACAGGCCGTAAAGTCAGTGTGAAAAAAAGAGTCATCTAGTCAGCCCCCCCCCCCATGGATCCAACCATCTCACCTGCACTCACTCACTCCTCATCAGTGGCCTGCTCTATATTCAGGGGTGCACATATCTGGTGCGCTGGTGCGCAGGTGCGCATGCGCACCCAAAATAAAAAATGCGCACCACATCAGGCGACACGAGGCGCTTTTGCGCACCAACAGCTGGGACAGGAATTTCCAAGCTTTTATTTTTTAGCAAAACTAAAAAATAAAAGCCTGGAGATCGAGGCTAGGAATTTACTTCCTGAAGCCACACTCACACAATCACTCTAAAGCACCCGTCGGCCCCATGTACAGCCATTAGGCACAGGGGTAGAGATATGACTCGCGTCGCCTCGCATCGCCTCGCATTGCCTCGCTGCGTGCACGCAGCCAGCAGCGGCTGTTAGAGGCACTCGATCGTCACCGATGATGAACGCACCGTAATGGTGCAAAATATGCCGTGAACGTCCCAATCTGGCGGATAAAATCAGCGTAGCAGCACAGGGCACCAACCTTGGGGGCTTTATCTAACAGCGTGAGAAAAAAAAACGGCGAAAATCGGCGGAATTTAGAAGCAGAGCGTCCTTTTTTTCTCGCCTGAACCCCCCCCCCCTCCCGTTGACAAAACTGTCCGGGCTGAACCCCCCCCCCCCGTTGACAAAACGGGACGGGCGCCATGCGCACCAAGTCACATGTCCAGGTGCTCTTCTGCGTACCAGACCTAAAAAGTTATGTGCACCCCTGTCTATATTATGCTGGCTGTCCATTCAGTTCTGTTCGGCAGCAGCAACGACTACACGTGAGCGGCCTCTGTCCTGGAGTCTCAGACTCAGCCTTGGTTATGCGTGGACAAATTTATTAGGAAAAAAATCAAAACCGTTGAAGCCTCATCATCTTCTTGCTCAATGCTCATGCATGGGTGCACAGCAACAATATAGGGCTTAAACGGAACGCAGTAGTCCATATATCCTAGTTTACCGATGTACCATGGTGATGTCCTGTGAGTCAGTCTTAGAACTCCACCTTGCAGTTAGCCACAAGCAACTTAGATGTTATAAATGCTATCTGCATCTAAGTTGCAATACCCTCCTTTGACAGCTCATTCAAGAAACAGAAAGGTCCTATCTGATTGTATTAAACGACAATAAACGTCCCAATATTGCACCTGTATGGACAGTTTGGGTTATTCTCTTTGTCTCTGTGAAGCATTAGTATCATACAAATCCACCGTTGTCATGTTATGAGCAACTTTCTCTCAATAAACTGCAGCGATTAGAATTTTTCTATGTGTTTGAGTTTGGAAGTGCTCGACTAAAATTACGATTTACTAAGATTTAAGACAAGCGTTTCCAAACTCGAACAACAAGCGTTTCCAAACTCGAACAACAAGCGTTTCCAAACTTACGTCAACTTAAAAGACAGAAGGTTGCTCAAAGTATGTCTATGGTGGATTGCTATGACACAAAAACTTGACAGAAACAAAGAGGATAACCCAAGCTTTCCGTACAGGCACGCGATATTGAGTTTATCGTCATCTAATACAATAAGACAATTCTGTTTCATGAATGGGCTGTCAAGGGAGGGTATTGCAACTTAGATGCAGACAGCATTTATAGCATTGGTTCTCAAAGTTGGGTCCGGGGACCCCTAGGGGTCCTTCTGGGTGTTCCAGGGGGTCCCTAGCAAAAGTAGTTAACATAGCAGCACAATCACTTTATCCATTTTTATGTTGGCTATTCAGAGATAGCAGATCTACAAGCTCAAAGCGTGTCACTTCGTGCCACGCTGCGAACTTGCACATCTGCTATTTTTTTTAATATTTGAAAAATATCCAGTTTTAGTCATCCACCCACCGACCGTGAAGCATGTAGACCCTTAATGGTCGGGGGCTTCCAGGCTGTGCTGCCTCTTGGCGGACGGCGGCAGCTGGAACAGTCCATGGTTGTTGGGGGTTGAAAGCAGGGTCTTCCATAATCCTACAGGCTTTACTGACACTGTCTGGTGCAGTGGTTCCCGACTTGGTTTCCTTGGAGACCCCCCACACGTGCGGGGCAAGCACATACTGTACACTATGCGCACACACACACACACACACACACACACACACACACACACACACACGTTAACCGTTAACCACTTAAGCACTGTACTTCTTGTACGGCATGTAGAAAACATAGCGATGCGTTGTGACTGTGAGCTTGTAAATCGGCTATTTTCTGAGACGGTGACAGCAAGACAGTGACAGAGTGAGACAGGGACAGAGTGAGACAGGGACAGAGTGAGACAGGGACAGAGCGAGACAGGGACACATTGAGAACGTAACAGAGTGACACATTCTGACAGAGTGTAATTATAGAGTTGATGGAAACACAATCAACACTGTTTACATTTACTATTAATCCCTGCCATCTGTGTGTGTGTGCGTGCATGCGGGCCTGTGTGTGTGTGTGTGTGTGTGTGTGTGTGTGTGTGTGTGTGTGTGTGTGTGTGTGTGTGTGTGTGTGTGTGTGTTTGAGTGTGTGCGAGCGTGGCCATTCCTTTGAGGTCACAGAGGTCATTTTTACCGAGGTGGATGAAGTCGTGAAATAATTCCCTAAAAATAACTTTGGTGCGGCAAAGATATCGGACGACGCCTAGATAATTGACTCGCTCATCTGATCGCCGTCATTGTGTGTGTGTGTGTGTGTGTGTGTGTGTGTGTGTGTGTGTGTGTGTGTGGGGGGAGGGGTGCTGAAATTGATGATTGATGATCACTGCTACAAAAGCTTTACCCAACACGGAATGCTCACCGCTCTTCGATTTAGTCAACAGCTCGAGGAACTCCGTCAGGCTACCACTGAATCCTTGAGAAACATTATCCAACTAGATCATTTTACTGCTGCAATGCCTGTAGTTCAATGTCATTCATTCCCAGACATGAATAGCTTCTGTGCGCTTGCCACTTAAGCCCTGTATACTTCATTGTAAGATGAATGGTGAAGCTTGCTAATATACAACGTTGTCAGTTTGTAGATTGGTTATTTTTTAAATGATACATTTGGATCTTTAAAAAGAAATGGTCACCTGTAATAAGTTGTGTGTCCTGCCATAGGGCA
>NC_139941.1:6898754-6938754 GCF_963454915.1 Gymnoscopelus microlampas | reverse complement strand
GGACTGACAGCCACACTGTTATCAAATCAGCAGACTGAGAGATTTGAATCGCATTTCAAACCACCCAGGAATGTTTTTTCCAAATCTGACAAGCAGAAAATCAGTTTCCATATCTCTTTTTGCTGCTCAGACTTCATAGAACCAATCTAGTTCTTAAGTTCTTAGTCCTAGCAGAACAATCTGATTTGGTCTCCCAGTGTGAACATACTAGCCTGTAGCTTAAATCTGAACATTGGTTTACTTACCTCACTGATTGGATTCACTTACTGCCCTCCAGTGGTAAACAGTAGAAACTGCACCTTGTGTTAAACCCAGTACATCACTGAACCAGGGCTCTATACTCCGTCCCATACTTATTTCCCTCCACACAAAATGTCTTCGCCGAAAATAGCCGATCAACAAGCTCGATGCAGCACGTTGTGGGCTTGTAGATCTGATATTTCCGTTGAATGTTCACCTATTATGCCCAGAACAGGGACACCAGGGTGTGGCTAAAAATCACACGTTATTGGCAGGGTTTATCAATGTGTTATTCTGAAGCCTAATTTATACTCTGTGGCATTATACGGAGTGTCCGCCCTGAGACAGGGAGGTCAGGGTTCAATCCCCTGGCCGGGTCATTACCAAAGACTCCTCCCTGCTTGGCACATCAAGGGTTGGATTGGGGGTCCCTGCGACATACTAGTGTCATATCCAGGGGGTTTACTTGTGCATGAAGCCGCCTCTTGCTATAGAAACAGGAGTCAGGCTCCTGGCCCTATATGGGCCGCATAGCTCAGGAACTGTTGCTTTCCAAGGCTACTATGACGGTGTAGCTTGCTAATCTAACACAGTGGTTCTCAACCTGTGGGTCAGAACCCCCATGGGGGTCTCCACATGATTTTTGGGGGGTCCCCAGATGACAGTAAAGTGACAATTTAAGGACCTTTAAGACCTTTTTATTGAGCTTGTAGATCTGCTATTTTCACAATATTCATCTGTGGAACAACTACAAGTCAACAAGTCAAACTAAATGTAATGCCTCAACTCTTACAATTCCAAGTGCTTGTCAGGGTGGGAGGGTCCCCCGTTCAAATGTGATTCTTTTGCGGGGTCATGGCCTGAAAAGACTGAGAAACACTGAAAAACCTCAGTGTTTATTTAACTCAAGTTACAGACCCGGGTGGTCCCTAGAGCCGACGTTGAGGAACAGTGTACTAGAAACTAGACCATCTAATCCTGCACTTGAACCTTTTCCCTTAAGACAACATGACCTTCAGTATGATGTACCGTATTTCAGTGTCATGTACTGTACCATACTGTACATGACCATGAACGCAACCATGTTAAACTGAGAACAGAACACGCACGCACACACGTTTGTATTACTACACTTGTGAGGACATAAACATAAACATTTCGGTGCGTACAAACAACTAAATATAAAATAGGGGAAAGCCCTAAACCTAAAATCTAAATCTCTCGTCTTAAAGGGATAGTTCACCCTCAAAATGACTTTTTCGAATAGTCACCCCATGGAGACTTGATTTTTGTGTTGTTTTTTGTCGCATTCCTAAGCCAATAATGTGATGACCAGCGGACCGGTAGGCAGTCGTTCCGGTAGGAGACGCAAAGGAGACACTTTGTGTTCAAATTATTGGCTTAGGAATGTGACAAAAACAAAAAAAATCCATGAATTAAAGTCTCCATGGGGTGACTAATCAATAGAAAAAGTCATTTTGGGGGTGAACTATCCCTTTAACACATCTTAAGACCCTATAACCCCAGCCTGAATCTTTTCCTAATTGTACGCCTAATTGGGTTTGTACGCCAAGGGTTCAAGGTTCAAGGTTAGCTTTATTGTCCCTTGCGGGAAATTGGTTTGCAGCCAGATCATTGTAAAAAAAAAAGGCCCAAATCCTTTTTTAAGCATAAAACAGCCATATCTCTCATGAGGACCAGGAAAACGGTCTGCTTCTCAAATTCCACTACACTTGTGGGGATGTTTGGCCTATCAAGTATAGTAATTGAAGTACGCACACACACACACACACACACACACACACACACACACACACACACACACACACACACACACACACACACACACACACACACACACACACACACACACACACAACACACACAGAGAGAGAAAGGTCATGACCGGATTCGAACCGGCGGCATGCGTTGTCACCCGTTGATCCATGAGTGTGAATTAACAAGTGTAAGGCATGAGCCAATAGACACGTCTAAAAACAGACGTGCTTATAGCATACAGCATGTACCATCATCACTGAGGCCAGATCAGGACACTCACACACACGCACGCACACACACACACACACACACACACACACACACACACACGCGCGCGCGTGGGCGGTTGTGGCTCAGGATGTAGAGTGGCCCCTTGGGAAACAGAAGGTTCTCGGTTCCATCCCCAGCTCCCCCTGCGGGTTCCAGTCGAAGTGTCCTTGAGCAAGACACATCCCAGAAGTGACGCAAGGAAATGCAGAACTGAACTCTTGCGTTCCATGATGATGATGATGATGATGATGAAGCTGGATAGTAACCCAAGGTTTATTAAATTGTTGCTGTCACTTTTCAGGAAATGAAAAAAAAAAAAAACCTGCAATGGATCCAATGTATTGCCCTTGTAAATACTTTTCAGTGGTTCAATATGTATAAATACAGACACACTTCACCACTTTCAATTTCAACTATCAATTATTTTTTAGAGATGATCCTATCGATTACTTTTGTGTCTTTGAAATTATTCTTTTCCAATCAATGTAACCCTTACTTGAAAGAATTGTAATACATTGTTTTTATAATCCTACAAATTGATTATTATTAGTCTGATAAACCCCTTAAGCCGTATGTTATATTTCGTCATTCAACAGTACATACAACTTGTTGCATTGCAACGAGTTGTAAGCTTGTCGATCCGCCATTTTTAGTGAAAGCTTTCCCCACAAGAAAACAGAAAAGACATGAGGCACTCCGGTCAACCATATAGGGCTTAAGTGTATAATCAGGTCAGGTGGGTGAACGGGCCAGAGGCCAGTATGCTGCAGATATGTGTTAATTGGTGACCTATTGAATTGTGCGATGCCAGTCACAGCACAGAGCTGACAGGATGCCAGGATGTAGTAGGTCACCTAAAAAGATCTGGCTCTTCTTGTGACTGTCAGGTTACACATACTGATGGTTATTAAGATTGACAGCGTGCGTGTGTGTGTGTGTGTGTGTGTGCGTGTGCGTGTGCGTGTGCGTGTGCGTGTGCGTGTGCGTGTGCGTGTGCGTGTGTGTGTGTGTGTGTGTGTGTGTGCGCGCGCGCACACACGTGCTGTGGTGCGGTGTGTGCGAGTTCCAAACATGCAAACAAAACCCGCTTTAATTACTTCAGTCTATATTATATATATATATAATATAGACTTTTTTTATTATAGTATAATAAAAGAATAGCAAAAAAGGCTGATCTACAAGCTCACACGTTTCGAGCTTGTATATCGGCTATTTTAGCTATTTTAGAATTTCACTTCAGAAAATGTAACATGTGACATTCTATGTGTCATAGAATGGTCGCTGTACGGCATTCATTTACGGAAAAAAGTTAAAATACGGAGATAATAAGTGTCTGCCCGACAGTATATGCAATGTGTCCCTCTGGAGTGAGTGTGTAAATATAGTGGCCCTCTCCATCATCAAAGTTGCCCACCCCTGCTATAGCTGGAATGGGGGGGGGGGGGGGGGGGGGGGGCAAGGGGACTTTTGGGAGGTTTACCTCATCTGCTGAGTCTGTTGGAATAGTAAAAGAGCGTCCTCTGGCACCTCAGCATTTGATAGGTCACTCACTCCTTGATCCTTCCTCCCTGCTTCATGGCCCTGGATGTGTGCCCTGCTTAAACAGGTGTTTACACCCCTAATCCCACCTAAGTCCCTGTATCTTGTACCCTGGACATATACTGTTGCAAACATGAACCTGAACGAAGTACTCAACCCCCAGTAGTAGTACTTGAGTCAAAGTATAGATTACTCCCGGTCATATATTACTCCATGACAGTGACAATTGCTCTGTCAAATGTGTACTGGAGTACTTGCAGTCTGTGAGTCTGTCCAATAAAAAACAATTTATAAAAACCAACAGAAAGACGTGAACACTTTCACTTTCACTTAAACATTGTTCAATGTGCATCAGTGATAGAATGCACATGACATTGGATGAAAGGGTGTTTGTTTTTACATAACTGGTACACACATACACAGCATTGATGCTTGCTTCTAGCAGGGAAACAATGTGTGTGTGTGTGTGTGTGTGTGTGTGTGTGTGTGTGTGTGTGTGTGTGTGTGTGTTTTGTGTGCTTGTTATAAGGTCATGAGGATTATCAACTGCGTGAACAAATGTAATAATCCAGGAACAACAGGAAGGGACAGACAGACATTCAGACACGCATGCACACTGGCAGCTGACACCAGCACTGCCACCAGCATTCCCACTGCATGCATGCATGCACGCACGCGGACACACGCACACACACACAAGCTTGTAGATCTGCTATTTTAACAATTGTTTTAACATGAAAATAATGTCAATACAGCCAATGTATTGACATTAAAAAGAAAATGTACTTCGTAATTTGTACTTTTGAATACATGAGTATTTACTTATAGATCGTGTCAACCATGTTCCAAAGACACAGTCTGGATAAATTAGTAGCCTAGTGTTTCACTGTCAATTGATGCTTCATATCCATATGAGTAAAATCGCGGGGCTGATTTGTTTATCTATCATATAAAAACACAGTTTTTATATGATGCGATCTAAGATGGTACCTATGGTATTTTAAATTGAAAAAAATAACTGTGACCCAGGGAGACAGCGGCAGTGATACCAGTGTTGATTTTGACAGCAGATTATTATTTCGTTTTAGTCAGTCTTTTGAATTAAATTCAATTTAGTTTTAGTCATATTTTAGTCATCTGAAATGTTTTAGTTTTTGTCTAGTTTTAGTCGACTAAATATCATAAGATTATAGTCAACTAAATCTACAGTTGATTTAGTCGACAAATTTGTTTTTTGCCGGGCGTTAGTGGCGTTGTAATGGCTGTAATGGCTGCGTCGTAATGGCAGATTTTTTGGTTGCATGCTGAAAATAGCCGATCTACAAGATCACAACGCGTCGCAGCGCGACGCGTTGTGAGCTTGTAGATCGGCTATTTTCAGAGCGCAACACCCGAGCGCAACCAAACATAAAATGACTCGTCTTTTAGTTCTACTGGATCTCTTCTCCACTAGTCCCTCACTAACATTTTAGTTTTTATTTGTTGACAAAATTGTCAATATACTTACTTAGTCTTAATTTTTGTCATCGTAGCTTAGTTTTTATTTCGTTTTCATATAGTTTTCGTCAGTGAAAAAGGGTAGCCGACGAACATTTTTCGTCATAGTTTTAGTCGACGAAATCAACACTGCACTTTACACTGTCCTCAGGTTGAGAGACGAATGGACCGTCCGGCTGGAGAATCGAACCAAGCACCTGAAGAACCTCAACCTCAACCTCAAGACCAAACCGGCCGTCCAGACATGAGCCCACCATCCCAGAGTGAACATCCTTCAACATCTGAGATCATCATTCATCCTCCTAGAACAAGTCTGCTCATTTCTTTGTGTCATCACTTCCAGTTTCACTTGTTCATCCTGTTTCCTGTGTGAGTTCTCTCTCCTGTTTGGTTAAAATTGGTATCCTGACCTGAAAATGCATTTTCTGTTTACTAAAGAGCTGGAGAGACAGAGACCCGTTACTGAATAAACACTCTAGCAATTATTCAGAATATAGAGCTATTTAACACTTATTATACAGGATAAACAAGTGAAATTGGATGTGATGACGCAAAGAAAGAGCAGACTATTGGAATTGGAACAGTATAAGTTGAAGATTGATAACTGGCTCTCTCCTGGTTGGATGAAATTGGAAACCCTCCAGAAAATGTTTGTATCTGTTTATTAGGGTAGATGGGGAGACCCCTGTTACTGAACAAATACTTTATATAAAAGTGATTACTATCAGAATATATAACTTTAACTAGATATATATTACTTACAGCACCTTTAAAACTTAAGGATTTTACACTGTGATTGCATTCTGTCTGTGTGTCTGTGTCCGTGTGTACGGTTTCTAGAAAGTGAACTTCTGTTTCACGTGTTGTAAGTTAAAACAGCTGACATTGGCGTTTGACATTTAACTGCTAATGCAATGAGGGGTTAACACAGTGGTTCTCAAAGTGGGGGTCTATGTACGGGTTCTTTGGGGGGCTCCAGTGGGTCCCCAGCTAAATCATTTATAGTGTGGAACCAAATGGACCCTTACAAGTCTGTAACTCTTGTTTTGCTTTGTTGTCGGCCGCTACCCGCCTTGTCTCGCCTGTCCTGTTATTGGCAAAAGATGCTGCCTATCATGTGTTGATTATGTTCACCTGTGTCTAGTTAGTCTTTGTCTATTTATACCCTCTGTGTGTTGGTGTTTCATTGCCAGTTTGTAGACGAGGTTACTGTGTGTTCCTGCTTTTCTTGCTGCCTGCTTCACTGCATATTGTTTGTGTTATTCTGTTTAATAAATACAATTAGTTGGACTTGTTCAGCCTGCCTGCATGGTTCTGCATTCATTTGGGTCCTCTCCTGACACCCTACACCTCAGAGAGTGTACAATTGGAACCAAATGGAACCCTAAGAGTCAGAGTGGGCCTAATGCATACCAAACTGAGGGTCCTTGAAATTAAAAGGTTTAAGAACCACTTGGTTGTTAAATCAGATTGGTTTATGTCACTGTGTCAAATGTAACAATAACAAAAAGATCCATCTTGTGACAACCCTATATTGTTTGTCTTCAACAGGGGGTCTGGGATCCCTAGGCGGTCCTCAGAGTTACAACAGGGGGGGCTACACATTGAGAAGAATCCAAAATATCAGCAAATATAATGTGCAAATTTATGAAACTGGAAGCACTGGCGCAAACTCGCAAATGTGTCTTCTACACATACCAGTCCCGCTCCTGAGATGCAGCGGACCAGCCTGAATTTGGCTTGAGGCGCGGTGTGGAACCCCTTTGTTCTTGAATTTATGAAACTATCAGAGCTGAAGCATCACTTGGAGGTAAACCCATAGTCACTTAAAGATAGGGTAAGTGATTTACTTTGGTTAAAAAACTAAGTGTTAAATAGCTCTATATTCTGATAGTACTCATTGCTATAGAGTGTTTGTTCAGTAAAAGGAGTCTCCATGTCTCTCCACCTCTTTATTAAACAGAAAATGCATTTTCAGTGCTCTCTCCTGATTGGCTTAAATGTTGTCACCTACCTGAAAATGTACTGTTTACTAAAGAGCTGGAGAGACCCCTGTGACCGAACACACGCTCTGTAGCAATGATTACTACAATGATTACTACTACAGAATATAGTACTTTAACCTTTTTAACACAAAACAAAAAAATACCCAAAAATATCACTTACCCTACCTTTAAAATAAAAACGTGTGGAATACTTCCATAGTCTCAAAACACTCAATAGTCAACAGACATTGTTGAGAAAATCAGGTATATGGTGAGCTAGCTTTGAAAGCCTCTAATGAAGGAAAAAAGGTTTCTTTAACATTTGTTTTAACAAGATACCAAATGCAATGGGGGGTCTCTGCATTGTCTATCTGTTAGCTACGGGGACATTGGCCTGTAAAAAACAAGAAGACCATACCCTACAGCCTACAACATACTTTGTTGAGTCCCAGGGTCTATCCTGGGTCCGCTCCAGCCCCCTTTTCCCCCTCTACACACCAAATCTCTTTGGCAAAAAATAGCCAAACTACAAGCTCACAACGCGTTACGCTAAGCTGTGTGTGGTCAATAAAGCTGCTATCTAGAAATGTCAAACTTGTTGGTTATCCCTAGAATGGGAATGTCAGTCTGTCCGTCCTGAACGAGATAGCTTGATAACGACCGCGAGGCTTCTGTGTTTTGGGACGTGATGACAGCCGACTCTAAAAACTACTTGGGAATGTCAGCTGTCCGTCTGCCGGCGTCCCTGTGGAGAGGACATGTGTCCACATCCCCCAGAGGTATCACCGCGCGCGCACACACGCACACAAACGTTTTTAGGTTAAATTATGAAATTGAATTAAACACCCAAGTTAATTTTACCTTACACTCGTGCTTGATTTTCAGTGTCACTTTCTTCAGAAAAGAGTAGAATTTGACTGTAAAAGCAACATTGTCAATTGGGTTGTGTCAATAAGGTGTAACCAGTATTTTTCATAACAATATGATAATATCAGTGGTGGAAAAAGTACTCACATTTTGTACTTAAGTGAAAGTATCAATACTGCAATGTAGAAATACTCTGTTACAAGTACAAGTCTGGAATTCTAAATTTACTTGAGTAAAAGTACAAAAGTATTGGTATCAAAATATACTTAAAGTAACAAAAGTAGAAAGTACTCATTATGCAGAATGTCCCATTTCACAAGTTTTCAAATGTATAAAATGTATAAAAATCCTTTGAAATTCTCTTAGCTAAGGGGACATTGACAAGCTCACAATGCTCACAATGTGTCGCGATGTGACACATTGTGAGCTTGTAGATCGGCTATTTTCAAATGGCCGAAATGTATATAGGACTGAAGTGGCTAATGTATGTTTTGTAATAATAATACAAATCTACAAAGTAACTAGTAACTAAAGTTTCCAGATAATTGCAGTGGAGTAAAAGTACAATATTTGCCTCTGAGATGTAGTGGAGTAGAAGTAAAAGCACTGAAAATTGTAAATACAAAAATTGTACTTAAGAACAGTGCTTGAGTACATGTACTGTAGTTACTTTACACCACTGGATAATATACAGGAAAACTGGAGTAATGAAACTTGGAATAAAGCATAATCCTCTATTGCCATGTAATAGAATATGTTTTTTATTTATTTATTTTATTACTACAATTTTTACTTTCCTCGGAGAACAAAACCAAGATGTTCTCTCCTTTGATGTCTATGTCTGCCAGGACCTTCTCCTCTCAGTGAACAGCATGTCAAACGCATCTGCCAGGACCTTGTCCTCTCACTAACAGTGTGTGTGTGTGTGTGTGTGTGTGTTAATGGCAGTGACGTATTGGTTACTTGTGAGTTTATTTATAACTGTGTATGTTTTTTTTTTCCCCTCCCAACATACTAGGAACACACAAATGAACTGACATGTGGTGTGGTGTTACTTATCTGGTTCTCTGTGCAAATTGCTGTTGGAGTGAATCACTGGCAGCTGTGACTTATAATCGGTGATTCATGTTATTTTAAGAATACACATACAGTATGGTATTATATTTAGATATGATTTCATTGTGAACTTTGCATTTCCGGTTAAATAGCGGGTCATATAAAATGTTTATACGTACACCTTTTTTCCATTTAATGGTAAAAGGTGGATTTAGCAGCTTTATCCAAAGTGCTTTAAAATGTGCATTGCATTCACACATTGACGACAGAGGAAACCATGCAAGGCTCCAACCTGCTCATCAGGAACAAGTTAGTGGCGTCTTCCTCAAGGACACTTTGACACTAACGCACAGGGAGCCAGGTATCGAACCAGGAACCTTCCTATTCTCAAGTGGCCGCTCTCCCTCCTGAGCCACTGCCGCCCCTATGAGGATGTTGTTTATTTTTATTTTGGTGAAAATCTTTTGAAATCCATTTTCTGTCAAATATAGGACACGTAAATAGAAACAATTGGATATTTACTCACAACCCATACATTTTTTTGAAGGATGTCGAGTTGTACTAATGGGATTGTATGTCATTAGGATTACCTACTAAAGCCCCATTTCATACTTACATTTTTGAGGGACTCCAGGTTGAAAGTGTTAATAGCATTTGAGTGCTGATCTCATCTGACTGACTAGATTGACATCAGGGTTATACTCAACTAAAACTAAAATTGTGAAACCATTTTAGTTAACTAAAAGTAAAGGGCAAGTAGTACAATATTTCCCTCCGAGATGTAGTAGAGCATAGTGAGTATAAAGTATTGAAAAAAAAACACATGAACACTGACAGCTGGTCTGAAGCAGTGCTTACCAACCATTATCCTTTATACATCGATCATGCACACACATGCACACAAACATGCATGCATGCACGCACACACATTTTTTTTCATGCATGTTAGCCACTTGAACACATTGGTGCTTAATAATGGATACTGTAGTGTTTAGACTATCAGAACATGTCAAACAAAACAGCAGCGCCAACACTGCAGATGTGATAGAATCACTTGACACCAGCGATTCAAACATTTTCATGTCAAGGACCCCCAAAATTATTTTGTACTACTAAGCCCCAGAACCCGTTTGAAAGGATTTTGTGCCAGGGACCCCTATAAGAGAATATCTCTACTGAATTCTACAACTGTCTTCACTGTTGGTGGGGAGAGAGAAACCTATATCTGTCATTCTTGTACATTCTCTCGTTGGATTATCTTCTAGCTGGTGTAATTATAGTGAAATTAACCACTTTCAATCTGATATCCCCATTTTGTGCATGTCATAGGCAAATATATAAAAAAAATGACATGTAAGCTTTTTAAACATTTTTTGTAATAATGCTTAAGTGCTTAAACTATTCCTACATTTTTATGGGGACCCCCATGGACATACTGGGGGTCCGACTTTGAGAAACACTGCTTTATATCAGTATAAAAAGTCTCTCTCAGGCAGTCTCTGTCAAAAATCAGGCATGCAAACAGCCCCGAGGCGAAAAAGGTGACAACATGTTGTTTTCTTTCGGGTCAGGTGTCACACAATTGCCCTATTTGGGTTCAAAAAGGTGACTGTAGCTGAAAAGTGACACTTTTGCATGTCTGAAAAATGAAAAAAAAGATGTTTATTAACAGATTCCCAACACTACATATGTTTCAACATATTTCACACTGCTGTCCATTCTGCAGTCTATCCCCGTCTCGTCTCATCATTAATGTTGTTTACAAATGTATGTGTATACCGACTCGCTGCTCGTGTTCATCACAAATGCTTTTTCCAAAACCCTCTCTTGTACAACCAACCAATGAGTCAGATCACAGGCCCTAATGTTTTACCAAATTAGAAGATGAGTTCTAGGCAGCCTTCCTGGTTCTGTGCTTCTGAATGAGTCTCAACATTAAGGATCATGGGATATCTTTCCATTCAAGTAAAACGGAACATAAAAAATGTCGAACTGAGAGTTGTGTGATGTTCATAGCTGATGTTTCCAGGAACACATTAAATCCGGGAACGGCGATTTCTTTGGCTATTCAAAAATAGCAGATCTACAAGCTCATAGCGCGGCACCGAGTGCCGCGCTATGAGCTTGTGCAAATCATTGAATATAGCCTATATATTCTAACATTTTAACTCAAATCTTTGCTTCTGGGGGGTCCCTGGAACAACATATTTTGAGATTGGGGTCCTCAGCCAAATACATATAATTTTGGGGGTCATGAAAACAGTTTGGGCACCACTGATTTTATAGTCAAAAAACTGTTAGGATTTAGAAGAGATTTGTAGAATCCCCAGAAGCAAAAATCTGTTTAAAAAGTTTATATATTCAAGATTTGCACAAACTTTCACAATTTCTTTAAAAAATAGCAGATCTACAAGCTCATAGCGCGACACGCGGTGCCGCACTATGAGCTTGTATATCTGCTATTTTTGAATATCCCAAATAAATCTAAGAATGACACAGATTCTTTCCCGGTCTAAATGGGTTAACAAATTAACGATAAAGGGGCCATGTCCACAGAAAGCTTTTTTTTTCAGCTGCCAGTGTCTGTCAGCCATGCATATGTCTATGGTAAAGACACGCTGGAGCACTCCTCTTCCCGAGCATCGTGTCTCTGCCCTCTCAGTTTTCAGCGTTTCTTTGGTGGACCACTCCGGGCGCTTCAAAGAACGCAACAAATTGTTCAACGTTTTGGTTAGCCATTTTATAGCTAGTTGAGAATAAAATGAATAGACTTAACTTGAAACATTGACTTTTAAGATTATAATATAAACTGTTGAGGAAACAATGAAAATTGCTACCGCTTATGAAAATGAAAATACGTACACGGTTTTCAATAATGACATAAATAGGAAGTAATTGGTGTAAAGAGTTGCTCATCAGTGTCACATTTGACCCTCCTGGCTTTGTCTGACATTTACCAGCTGACTTTGAATCGTTACCACAACATAAGAAGTCCATGTTTACCGTTATTTCAGCTATGTGTACTAATAACGCGGATGACACATGTCGTTCGAGCAACGGTTGATACGTTTGAATGTAGCGGGCGTCAAGAAACGCTCCGTGCACTTAGTAAGGAGCGCTCTGGAAATGGTATCAAGTCCTCCTCAAAAAAAAAAAAACGACAACAAAAACCCCTTTCCGTGGACACGGCCCCTAAAGATGTTAAAAATGAGTTTCTACTTCTTCTTCTTCTTGCTTTTCTTGCCCTCGCCCTGCTGGGAGCTGCTCTCTCCTCCGCCGGTCTTCTGGGTTCGGGTCTTCAGCTTGGGGATCATCTCCGCTACGTAGATCATGATGTCGTTACCTGAGGTCACAACAACACAACACGCAGAGCCTGGTTAGTTCACCGGATCCAACATTGAGGAACCATAATTGGTTCCATCACATTTGGAACCGTTTCCTGTTAGAGCTGGTAACGTCTGCTATGCAAGGGATAATGCATGGGGAGGTGGTCATTATTGAAATTTGAAGCCCGACAGGGTGACTAACCACCCTGATGGGCTTTAAATTTCAATAATGATCACCTCCCCATGCATTATCCCGCTTATTACACGGCTACTTAATAAATAAATGTACCCAAAAGTAACAACAAATCGAAGTATTTCCTTGCTTACAGCAATGAAAGTATTCCATAAGTATTGGGCTAGGCGGACAAGTTCGCCTCGGAAAACAAATTACAGTATTCCACAAGGTAACCGGAAAACTCGCCGCAAAACACACTCGCCCCCCATTCTATATATCGCCGATTTGCCTGTAATACTGACGGATTTGCCCCAGGGCGACTGTGTTTTGGGGCGAGCGTTTTGGTATTCCCCCGTTGTTGTGCCACGATAAACAAGGAAGTGCAGTGGATCAAATAGAATCACTTTTTGGTTATTGCATCGTCTATTTCTCACTTCAAATGTTTTCAAAAACATTCTTGAGAGCAACGTTTAGTTGTAAATTGGTTGTTTGTTTACATGGTTGTCATGTTGGATAAAGCATAAAACCAAGCAACGCAGGTTGGCACAAGCAGGTGCTCTGAGTCTCTGATTACACAGCGGTCCATTATAGAGCTCATCGGTCATTATCAATCAGAATCGAGCATTCAACCAAGCCGTGTAATAAACAATTATAATACCGGTGGTTCTCAAACCTTTATAATTTCAAGAACCAAGGACTATAGTACTAACTCTGGAACCAAATGGAACCAGTAAGGGTCCATTTGGTTCCATTTGTACACTCTCAAGAGTCCATTTGAAAACCCCTATAGGAGTCGTTAAAGGGAACCGTTAAGGAATAGGAATTGATGTAACACTTATTCCAACAAAAATAATATCACTTGCTGTATCATGTCATGACCGTGACAACCCCAGTGACTTACGAGTTGAGAACTTGTCCAGACAGAGGCTGCCATCTTCCTGCTTCAGTTGAACTCTGACCCTGCCCTTAAACTGAACATCTCTGTTCCACTCCCGAGGATGCATCTTGTTCTGAACATAACACACACACACACACACACACACACACACACACACACACACACACACAGAGTTCGTTAACAATGTATTGTAGTACACAGTCTATGTTGTAATGTTTTGTAGTGCAACGAATACATCTAATAGACAGACAGTATACATTGTAGAGCATGTTGTTTTGTAGTGCAACGAGTACATGTAAATAGACAGCATACATTGTAGAGCATGTTGTTTTGTAGTGCACCATGTGTTTTATAGAGCCGTACCTCTACATAGACGTTCAGGCCTGCAGCAGTCAGTACATCTCTGATCTCCGCGCATGATGGATTCTCCACCGCCTGAGTGAACACACAAACATCCCGATCCCAATGTTAATGAAGGTCTTATCTTATCTATGCACTTTATTTAAGACGTGACAACATCACTCCTCCAACATGGTGGCATGTCCTCAGTAACAATTTGCAACCATAAGATTGCATGATGCAATTAACTATTTTCCTGATGCAGAGTTGGCAGAAACAAATAAGTACATAAACAAGTAAATAATACAAATTTAAAAGCACCTTCTCTGTGGCAATCCTACGACCTTCTGCTAGCTTCTTCTTGCTGTTGATGTACACCGGATAGATGCAGACAAACCTACACAAAGAAATAGTATGACTAGACACTAGACAGTCAGTCTGACAGATTCAGAAGGTAGATAACTTGTATCCTGGACATATCCTCATTGCCTGCTCTGCAAAAAATAATTTCTACTGAGAAAAATTTAAATGAGCTGAAATAATCAACCTGACCAACAACAAAAAAAGGAGGAACAGGATCCTTTACGTGAATCAAACACATTCACGTAAAGGACAAATAAATAAATGAACATTGCTTACTACACTGCCGTTTTAAGTCTTGTCATGATTGTAATCAAGAAGTAAGGATGCTTTAAACAAGCTGTATTTCCAACTTCACGACTTCACAACATGATTCCAAAGTTGTATGTTTAAACTCTCCGGACACTTAATTGATCTAAATATCGATACGATGTTGTTATTTTGATTTTTTATTAAGGATCCCCATTAGCTGGTGCCATAGCAACCAGCTAGTCTTCCTGGGGTCCACATAAAAACAAACCAATACAATTACAAATACTAAATTATTAAATGTCAGTACTCAACGCACAAAAAACTGTAAACTAACAAATAAAAATAGCTGAAATTACAACAAAAAAAGAATACAGCTAAACAAAGACAAAAATACTTTCCAGTGTTAAATAACATTTTAGATTATTTCTAAAAGTGAATTTACCAAACACAATATCTATAAATAAAATATCTCTTTAAAGCATTTATCTTTGGAGCAGGTAATACAAGCTGCCCATTACTGGAACCTCTGTTATGATCATGCACAGCATTACTATAAACCATTGGTTCTCAAAGTGTAGTCCGGGGACCCCCAGGGGTACTTAAGGGGGTTCCAGGGGGTCCCCAGCTAAATGATGGATAGGAACCAAATGGACCCTTATGGGTCTGCAAAATTGAGATAGATTTTACAATATAAATTGGGGTCCCAGGGATATAAATGCCATTAAATGGGGGTCTATAGCCCTAAAATACATGTCAAACTGGGGGTCCTTGAAATTAAAATGGTTGAAAATCACTGCTAAAGAGCCGTAAAAATCTTCTCTTATGGGGGTCCCTGGCTTATCTTTTCAAATGGGGGTCCGCGGGCTAATAAGTGTCAATTTGGAGGTCCTTGACATGAAAAAGTTTGAGAAACCACTGCTATAAACAATCTGTTTATGTATAAAAACAGGAGTGTTACTGCTCATGACTGAGTTGACCAGTACAAAGGTGTTAAAAGACAACGTATTCTCTATTATATATAGTTATATATACATAATATCGCTAGTTATCGCGTGAGTCAGAAAACCAAGTAAAACAGGACAGGAGTGATGACGAGTATGTTAGCTTAGCCACGTTAACGCTAGCAGGTCGTATTATTCGTATTATTATTATTATGAATACAAAAGGACGTACCTCTCCTTATCGGCGTGGTTTGTGGTTAAATGAGCCATTATTAGATGGTCTGTGTGCTGCACAATGCTTCTTCTTTACGGTGTTTTACTGTATGAATCAAACAGACATATGGCTCAGCAGCAGGCGGCCATACTGTTTGTTGTTGATAACTTCTTCTTCCTCCTCCTCGGTGTTGCCAGGTTGTGTGTGAGAGAAACAAGCAACCCAGGTCTAGGAAAACAAGCCTAAAAGAAGCAACTTGTACATGCACATGCACTTTAAACATACGCATGCATTGGCTTTATGAAAGTAGCCGATCTGCAAGCGTTGTGAGCTTCAAGATCTGCTTTGTTCAAAAACTCTTGCAATAAAATGTGGAATATCTGGAACGTTTTTGAAACATTCTAACACAAATGCTCCCTGGCACAAAACATTGTCATGGAATTATTTGAGAACCCCTGGTTCAAGTGCGCGTTAGAAACAACCCCCCCCCCCCAAAAAAAAACCGCAAGCCGCAACCATACCAATATTTACAAGCAACTTTACAGAAAACGAAGCCCAATGTCGCTTATAATCAGCAGACATGGCAACGCTGATTTTTCCTCCTTGTCTTCTTCGTGTGGTTTCTGGGACTGGGCGCCTTGCGGCACATTGCTGCCTCCCACAGGACGGGAGTAGAACGCAGTGGATGAACTCAAAAAGCTCTGCTTGTTTTATGAGAGTGGGATTCAGGGGCATTAGTGGTGGAAGAAGTACTCAGATATTTTACTGATGTAAAGAATATAAATAAAATACATAAAATACAATATATAAATACTCTATTACACTCTATTACAAGTGAAAGGCCTGTGTTCAACATGTTACTCGAGTAAAAGTACAAAAGTATTGGCATCAAAATATACTTAAAGTACCAAAAGTAAAAGTGCTAAAATGTTTGAAAATAGCAGATCTCCAAGCGGGTATTTTCAAATAGCCTAGTTATAAAATAGGGCTGAAGTGGTTAATGTATGTTTTATAATATAATAATTTATATTATTTTCAGTAATTAATCCCACCAGCACCTTTTTGTGACGAGGTCTGACTTGGACGTTGTGTCGACCTTGTATGGACGTCATTTTTATCAGTGGTGAAAAGTAACTGAGTCCTTAATGTAAGTAAGTACAATTTTGAGATATTTTACTTTCTTCAGTATTTACAATTTTCAATACTTTTACTTCTACTCCACTACATCTCAGAGGCAAATATTGTACTTTTACTCCATTACAATGTTTTTGAAAACTTTAGTTACTAGTTAGGCTACTTTGTAGATTTTGATTATTATTACAAAACACATTAACCACCTCAGCCGTGTATATTATTTCGGCCATTTGAAAATAGCAGATCAACACATTGTGAGCTTGTAGATCGGCTATTTTCAAAAGATTTTGAACACATTTTGAACTTGTGATATGGGACATTCGGCACAATGAGTAGGCCTACTTCTACTTTTGGTACTTTAGTTAAAGTATATTTTGATGCCGATACATTTGCACTTTTACTCGAGAACATTTTGAATATGGGACTTCTACTTGTAACAGAGTAATATATCCAGGATAAAGTATTGATACTTTCACTTAAAGTAAAACATGTGAGTATGTTTTAAACGTCGTGTGGACGTTGTATGGACGTTGCATGGACGTCTCTTTCGCGACGTCATTTTGCGACGTTTACAGCGGTCTGACTTGGACGTCGTACGGACGTCGCATGGAGGTTGTATGGACGTCTTTATGCGACGTCGTATTGCGACGTCTGGGGTTGGTCGTTGTACGGACGTCGTGTGGAGGAGGTTGTATGGACGTCTTTTTGATACGTCAGATTGCAACGTTTTTGGTCTGTCTGTGGCTTGCTCTGACTTGGACGTTGTACGGACGTCGTATGGACGTCCGCTGGTTGAGTGCCCTGTGGCCAGAACTTCGAGGTCCGTTGAAATGCAGCGTTTAATCATGGATTTTTGATTGAAAAATAAAAATGTTTAGATGGCTTTTCCCAACCTGTAGCCCCCTAACTCATGAAAGTGATATTGTCTTCTCTATGTGATGCCAAAAATAAGGTAATTACAGTGAGGTGACAAAATCCTGAAAATCTAAATCAACACCAACACAACAAATGATAAATAACACTTAGTTCATTCCCCTACTAGCATTGATTGGCTGGCACAGAGTTTAGGTCTTACATGTAAAAATGCAAGAAGTAGCCTATCACTAAATACTACTTTTAATTTTGATCATTTAGAATTTCTTTCAGTAAATCTTCAGCTGGACAGAATATTATAACCCCCCTCCTTTAGCTCTCAGGAAACAGGGGGAGGGGTGTGGTTAGAAGTCAAGTTTGAAATACTCCAGCATTGAACTATTAGCAGTGTCTGATAATTAGACCATTAGACCATATCGCTCAGCCACGCCCAGAAGAAGTCCCAATAGTAGCCTACTTTTGAAGTCTTCATTTGTATGTTATCCTTCATTTAGTAAAGTTAATATACTCCATCATTGAACTTTTAGCAGGACTGGGATTTGAACATGGAATCTCGGCGTTATAAGTCTGTTCATTAGACCACTACATGCTACGGCATTCAGTCAGTTTAAAAAACCCTGAATGTGTGCATGTTTAAAAGAAAGGACAACATTAAACAATATGTCTACAGAAGAGAAACATGCTTACTATTATACAACTTATTTGTGTCACATTCAACCCTTCAGAATGCCAGGATGAACACGTCACCTACAAGCATCTGTATGGAGTTCGACTGAGGGTGAGTGAGAAGATGGCAGCCAGTAGAATGAGGCTGGCCGGTCACTGACATCGTCACTGGGAGCTCCCAGCCAGCAGACTTGTGCTATGGGAGCCAACACATTGGCATTGACAATAGGCTCTATGCACAGCAGCCGTATTGTAAGACATTCACAGGTGTTACCAATGATACTAATGAAGGCTCTTCCATTCTGGTCAAACAGAGTCAGGGTGCTGATATTGTGCATGTTGGCTCACTGGAAACACTCCCAAATTACGCCCTTTGCGGGTGTGTAACTGACAGTAACTCTGAGAGTGTACAAATGCCATTTGGTTCCATTTGGTTCCATTTGTACACTCTCAGAGTTATGGGGGTCGTGGAAATTGAAAAATCTGAGAACCACTGTGCTACACTAAAATGGAACAGAGCCTTCATTAGTAGCATTGGTAACACCTGTGAAGGAAGTGATAATATGGCTGCTGTGCATAGAGCCTATGAGGGCGTCCGCCGTCCCACGCCTACCTACATGGATGTACTAAAGAAAGAAGCAGGGGAGGAAAGTATTGGCGAGATGAGGGGGTTCTACAATGAGTTTAGTCGGGGAGATCTACAGTTCGACCCTGGCCATCACTCACACAACAGATGTAGTCAAGAAAACATCTCAGGGTAAGAACCTGTTTTCTTCCCCTATTTTTTTTCTTTCTCTTTGCTGCCGCTGTTGCTGCTGATTGAGTTGTATGTGCACGATTCAAGCTGTTACTGTATTGTTGTCATATTGTTGTGTAATAATGTGATCCAAGCTGTTGTTGCAATATTGTGTTGTATGTACTGATTTGATTCATGTTCTATTGTTGTCATATTGGGACCCAATATGGTAATGAAACATGTCCAGTGCCTGTTTCTTTTCTTACATTATTTCTTGCTTTTTATCAATTTTTATCCCAAATGTAGTCATTATGCCACTTGATTCCTCCACACACATTTCTGTGTTGTCACTTCTGTTGTTTCCTACTGACGCACCTATCAGTGAGGAGCCCCCACCGGTAGGACGTATAGAGCCCGCGTTCTACGCCTCCTGCCCAACACTCCCTGCTGACAGGTGCTGCCCCAGCCCGTAGGACTAGCCTACTTGCAGTGGCAATTATCCCCCGCCCCGCCTGACTTCCCTCGCCCCAAATACGGGGCCAATTGTGTTTCTGTAGAGTAGCCACCCGAGCGCCAGTGACTGTTTATGGCTCTGGAATTGCAGGCTGATGTGATTCTACATTGTGACAGTTGTGTTGTCTGTTGTTGAAGGTAGTGAGCAGTGTTGCCAGATTCTGTGAGAGAAACAAGCAACCAGGTCTAGGAAAACCAGCCCAAAAGAAGACATGAGCACTTTAACATATATATCAGCTATTTGAAAATAGCCGATCTACAAGCTCACAAAGCGTCGCGATGCGACGCGTTGTGAGCTTGTAGATCGGCTATTTTCAAATAAAATCTTGCGGGGAAATTACAATAAGCAGATCTGGCAACCCTGGTAGTGAGTTGTGACACAGTGCACTAGGCTGCGTTGTGTAGTTTCTGCTGTTGAAGTTGTGAGTTGTGAGACACAGTATACATATACTAGGCTGTGAATTGTGACATGGCTGGATGTATTGGTTCATATGATTGTCTTGGTGACAGCACCTCTGTCTATGTAGGCCTTTTTTCTTTCTTGGGTGAGGGGGGCACCCCCCCCCAAACAGGTTCCATGTTGTACACTCTCCCAGTTACAGATCGATAAGGGTCCATTTGGAGCCCTTGGTGGTCCACATTGACCCCACATCCAGTGATGGTCATTGTCAGGATGCTCTGGGTGGTATAGCAGATAGAAGGACTTCAGGATTTTCTGTTCCTCGGTCACCTGTTCAAGAACAACAACGTTCCTCACTCTCGATTTCTAAATAAAAAAAAGTCCTTCTATCTTAGTTTGAAGCTGGGCCAGCGCCTCCATGTGTCGTTGTTTACCGATCGCCAGTTCTACAAAGCTCGTTAAATGGTTAACTGACATCGTTAGCTGCAAAAATGAATCTAGGACTTTATGAGGACTGCTCTGTGACGTATGACAATACGTTTGGCCTTTTATCCTTCTATATAAAATGAAGAAACCTCTGTCTGTCTTTTCTCCCTCAGTGGGTAGGCCTGTCACAATTATTACATACTAATCGTCAAATCTAAATTATTTGGCATAATCGTCATAATTGTTTCCATGTTGAAAAATGTTAATATATTTTCAAACAGTTTCAGAATGAATGGAAATAGCCGATCTACACGTGCTGTGAGCTTGTAGATCGGCTATTTCCACTATCAACATTTGTTTGGAAAGTATATAATTATTCAATATTTCAGTTATTTCTTTGTATATTTCGGTTATTGTCATATCTGTCCTGTGCAACTTCAAAGCGTAAAAGCCAAACAGAAATGTCCTTTTTATTCATATGTTCCAGTGTTCAATGACAAAAACGCAATATAATTGTTAATCGCTTGTAAAATGTCATAATCGTGACAGGCCTATATCAGTGGGTTGACCAATTGATCTGAACTTGCACATAGGCATTGACCATTAGCATATGAGGAGAGTGACGAAACCCATTTTTCCCAAATGTAACCCATTAAGACCAGAGGCCGATTCTACAAATGTCTTATTAAGCATCAAGCACTGCAATAAACAACAGCAACATACTCTTCAAACAAGGCAAAGGTGTGCTATAAAGATACAAGGCAGTAGACCAACTGAACCACTAGGGGTCACTCTTGTGCTGTCAACATGAGAATTCAGCAATAAACTCTTGTGGCACTGTAGTTCTGGATGTATTTCTGTGTGGGATGTGATGTAGGCCTAATTTTAAGTCAATTCTTTATTTCTTTATTGTCATGACATTTGACATGTGTTGCCTTTTCAATCACTTTCTCTACTTCATAGGGTAAGCAATGTTAAGGGTGGCCTACCCAGCATCATCCTAAATATCAGAAGTAAAACTATTCACCCATCTGTTCAACTCATGTGTTGACTTATACTTCCAGCAGAGCACCCATTCAGTGGAAATAGTTCAGGGCGAATAATTGGCAGTTATCCTCCTATATCCTCCTATAATTAGACAAAGCTCTGTCTGTGCGCAATTGATCTGAATTTGCACACAGCCATTGACCATTGCCATGTGCACGGAACACCAGAGCCCGTTTTTCGCTTTCCCCAAATGTCAGCTTGTTATTAGCATTGTTGTGTTCGCTGGCTCCCGGGTTGCCAGATCATGTGCGCATATCCCCCCACGGGTATGGTCTAGTTGTCAATAATTCATTGTGATTTATTTGGTTGAATGTTCTGTTTCTGTTAATTGGTGTTTGTTATTAGGAGCCAACCTTCTACTGTATAACTGTGTGTGTGTGTGTGTGTGTGTGTGTGTGTGTGTGTGTGTGTGTGTGTGTGTGTGTGTGTGTGTGTGTGTGTGTGTGTGTGTGTGTGTGTGTGTGTGTGTGTGTGTGTGTGTGTGTGTGTGTGTGTGCGCGTGTGCGTGCGTGTGTGCGTGTTTATGTTCATACTCTGATGTCATCAATATGACAATATGACATAATACTGTCACAGCAGTGTTAATGTCGTTGACTAAAACTATGACGAAACGTTTTTGTCCACTACCTTTTTACACTGACTAAATTTAAAAAAAGCTATGATTACTAACTATAAGATTTGGGAATCTTGGGAATTGATTACAATGCAGCCTCAATGTTTGTAAACAACAAATAATTGGTCTATAGCAGCCAGAATATACCTATTCTGGCTGGACCATCCTCCGAAAACAGCCGATAGCCGGTACAAGCTCACAACGTGTTGCACTGCGTTGTAGATAGGCTATTCTCAGCAAAGAGCTTTGGTGTAGAGGTAAAAAAGAGCAGACCAAATACAGAGCCGTCAAAGTTCAAGTTGACTAAGTATTGAGGGGTTTATCTGGTTAAATGTCTGAACATATTTGGGGTCAGTTAGGGGTTTAGTGTCTATAGCTCAGGGACACTTCGACACATTGACAGGGCCTGGGAATAAAACCTGTCCATGCTGGTTCTCTCTACCCATTCAGCAGTGGTGGAAAAAGTACTCAATTTATTTTACTTAAGTATCAATACTACAATGTAGAAATACTCTGCTACAAGTACAAGTACAAAAGTATTGGTACCCAAATGTACTTAAAGTACCAAAAGTAAAAGTACTAAAATGTTCGAAAATAGCCTAGGTATACAATAGGGCTAAAGTGGTTAATGTATGTTTTATAATGTAATCATTTGTATTTGCAAAGTAACCAGTAACTAAAGTTTCAAATAATTGTAGTGGAGTAAAAGTACAATAATTGCCTTTGAGATGTAGTGGAGTAGAAGTAAAAGTATAGACAATTGGACATACTCCAGTGAAGTAAAAGTACCTCAAAATTGTACTTAAGTACAGTACTTGAGTAAACGTACTAAGTCACTATACACCACTGTGCCATTCAGCCATTCTCATGGCCACCCTAAGTTCCTTGGCCAAATGTTCGAGAACTGTGTCACATTCCTCACTCTCGATTTCTAAATCAAACGATCTGTCTGCCACAGTTTTAATCTGAGCAATTTTGTCCTCGACTCGACTTTGCTGATCTCCAGATTCGCCAGTTCTATAGAGCTCGTTAAGTTGCTGATTGACATCGCAGCGGCAAGCCGCTGAGGCATCGCCATGTGAAGCTATAGGACTATATGAGGACAAATCTGTGATGTCAGTCGTATGACGTACCTGTGACGTATGACATTTGGACAAAGGGTTAAATACGTCATGACATAAAAAAGAATTGCAACCTTTTATTGTGATGGTTGTGTCTCAGCCAATCACAGTCCCCCTGGGCTATGGAATGTAAAACAATGTCTTGTGCACACTTACTGTGTATATGTTGACAGGTGTGTGTGTGTGTGTGTGTGTGTGTGTGTGTGTGTGTGTGTGTGTGTGTGTGTGTGTGTGTGTGTGTGTGTGTGTGTGTGTGTGTGTGTGTGTGTGTGTGTGTGTGTGTGTGTGTGTGTGTGTGTGTGTGTGTGTGTGTGTGTGTGTGTGTGCGTGCGTGTGTGTGTGTCCAGCTGTCAGGTCGGTGTGTCTGTGACATCAGTCATGTGTTTAGAAATTCGAGCAGTCAGCAAAATATTATTGCCTCACAAGTGACAGACAGGCAGGCCGACGGACAGACAAACAGGTAGAGAGCGACAGGTACCGTATAAACAGACAGACAGACACACAGGCAGGCAGACCGACTCGTATTGTGTGTCTTCATTCAGTCCAATGGACCACGATGGAAACAACTGTCTAGCATAACCTTTGGCTGTACTACTTGTACTGTTAACAACGTTGTTAATGAAGTATTCAATCAGACAGACAGACAGACAGACAGACAGACAGACAGACAGACAGACAGACAGACAGACAGACAGACAGACAGACAGACATGGACTGGCGCTGTATAAACAGACAGACAGACAGACAGACAGACAGGGTGTGAAAGTGAGAGATTTACCGGTGGGTCTCCGTTGCTATGGCAGCTGAATTCTGTGCATTCCACAGGCAGGTAGGTTCTAAACTGTGTGTGTGTGTGTGTGTGTGTGTGTGTGTGTGTGTGTGTGTGTGTGTGTGTGTGTGTGTGTGTGTGTGTGTGTGTGTGTGTGTGTGTGTGTGTGTGTGTGTGTGACCCCAGACTACTCTGACAGACATGGCTCTGTTCTGCTTTCCACACACACACACACACACACACACACACACACACACACACACACACACACACACACACACACACACACACACACACACACACACACACACACACACACACACACACACACACACACACACAGCGTCTATGTTGACTCAGTTGAATTCCTCCGCTGGTTTATTTAACATTCTGCGGTTGCAGCAAAGTGTCTGTCCAAGAGAAGCCAGGCATGAACTGTGTGTTTAAGTGTGTGTGTGTGTGTGTGTGTGTGTGTGTGTGTGTGTGTGTGTGTGTGTGTGTGTGTGTGTGTGTGTGTGTGTGTGTGTGCGTGTGCGTGTGTGTTTGTGCGTGTGCGTGTGCGTGTACTGTGTATGTGTGTGTGTACAGTAAACTCCTCAGTGTTCATTTAACTCTCCATTTGGTTACATTTGTGCACTCTCAGAGTTACAAATGGACAAATTACCACTGATGATTTTACTGTGTATGTCTGATGGTTGCTTCTGTGTGTGTGTGTGTGTGCGTGCGTGTGCGTGTGCGCGCACGTGTGTTGTGCCTAGCCGTCCAAGCTGACTTTACACTGCAGATTATTGCTCGTTAATGCGCTTCTCATTATAATTAATTAATTGAAGGAATGAATGAATTCCCAATGAAGTCAATGACACTTTCATGTCACCAGTAATCCCATTACACCAGTCAGGACACAGTAATTACACCCTCAGTGTCAATGTCATGAAATGGCTTGTGTTTCAATCACACTATCTGTGCGTGCGTGCGTAGGTGCGTGAGTGTACATGTGTGTGTGAGTGTGAGTGTACGTTTGTGTGGTGCTTTATGGAGCCAAAAGACCAAAAATACAGCACCTGTAATATTTATTATATGGAGCTATTGATTCTGAACATACAGTATAGGCTAAACTGCCACTTAACTCCCATACTTAGTTGACTGGATTCCCAAGAGCTCCACACTAGGCCCCCTCCTGTTTTAGCTGTATATCTTTGCCGAAAATAGCCGATCTACAAGCTCACAACGGATCACAACGTGTTGTGACCTTGTAGATTCTAGATTGGCTATTTTAGCCAACTATCACCCCCCAGAATAGAGATGTTATTGGTTATAAACAACACCTGACTGTGTTGTACGCTTCCAGTGCAGTACTCCATCTGTAGGCTAGGGGGCACTGTGACACAGCTGGCCGTCCGGTTATAGCCGCTGTCTTTGTTCTGAGAGACTATTGTTGTCTGAAGCTCTTTCTGTCTGTTTTTTTTTTAAATAAAACAGCTTCCATTCTGCTCACACCGCCTTTGTCTAAGCCAGTGGTTCTCAAAGTGGGTTCCGGGGACCCCCAGAGGTCCTTAAGGGTGGTTCCAGGGGGTCCCCAGCAAAATGAGTCAAATCATCAGAATCGGTTTAATCACTTTAACCTTATAGCCCATGCTACATTGGCTATTTGAACATATGCGACATGTTGTGAGCTTGCAATCAAAAAAGAAAGATGAATCTTGAACAAATGTGAAACATTTGGAATGTTTGTGAAACATTTGTCTTGTATGGGGTTCTCTGGCACAAAATATTCTGCATGCGGGGGTCCACGGCCAACTGCATATTTTATTGATTTGGAAGTCCTTGACATGAATCACGTTTGATGATAACCATTGGTGTGTAAAGCATTAAGCAGTCTTCCAGCAGTTTGGGAGCATTAACAGCTGAGAAATATCAATTTCTCAGTATTAAAGCTAGTGTGATATCTTTTGGTTAACATTGAATGTTTTGTAAAAAAAAAAGAAGTCAAAGTTCTATTTTCTGATAGTAATCATTGCTATAGTGTGCAATAACAGCGGTCTTCCCATCCCTCCACCTCTTTAATAAACATACAATACACCTCAGGTGGGTCACTTTCAGCGAATCAGAAGAGAGTACCAATTTATCAGCTTAAATTCTATAGTGTTCCAATGTTGTCTCCTCACGTTGTTTCATCACTCACTTGTTTATCCTTGTGCGAGTTCTCTCTCTTTCCTGATTGGATCAAATTGGTATCCCGTCTGAAAATGCATTTCAAGATTTGTGTTTAAAAGTTTGCAAAAATAATTCAAAAATAGCAGATCTACAAGCTCAGATCCCAGTGAGCCATAGTCGGCTATTAGACCTCTCGTCTAAAGCGGGGTTATAATTGATCTAACAGTGAAAGTTTTTTAGACGTCTATAGGCTTAGCCGAGACGTTGATTAGCTGTTTTTTAAGCGTCTATATATAGACGTCTATATTATAGACGTCTATATTATAGACTTCGTTTCAACGGCTATAAATAGACGCTTAAAAAACAGCTAATCAACGTCTAGGCTAAGCCTAGACGTCTAAAAAACTTTCACTGTTAGATCAATTATAACCCCGTTTTAGACTAGCCCTTAGACGTATTTTAGATGTCTAATAGCCCGAAAAATGCTCAGTGGGATATTTTTGAACAGCCAAAGTATAAAACAGAGTTAAAGTGATGTTGACGCTATATTATCAACTCATTGTGCATGGGGACCCGCTGGAACCTCCTGAAAGACCCCTGGCGGTCCCCGGACCCCATTTTGACAACCACTGTTATTGCCAACATTAACCCATTAAGACCGGGAACACATCTGTGTCATTTTTAGATTTATTTGGCTATTCAAAAATAGCGGATCTACAAGCTCATAGCGCGGCACCGGGTGCCGCGCTATGAGCTTGTAGATCTGCTATTTGTTTTGAAAATGTGGGACAATATGTGCGAATCTTTGAATATATATTTTATTTAAGGGAAAATGTTTAACTTTGTTAAACCTTCTGGGGGTGCCTGGAACAAAATATTTTTAGATGGGGGTCCACGGTCCATCATTTTGGGTGGTCCTTGACATGAAAAAGTTTGAGAATCACTGATATTATTGCAACACTTTTTTATTTTTTTAACTGTTAGGATTTAGAAGACATTTGTAGAATCCCCAGAAGCAAAGATTTGAGTTAAAAATGTTCGCTTAGAAAATATATATGTTCAAAGATTTGCACACATTTTCCACAATTAAAAAAAAAAAAATCAGATCTACATGCTCATAGCGCTATGAGCTTGTATATCTGCTATTTTTGAATCGCCCAAAGAAAACTAAAATGACAGCGATGCGTTCCCGCATTGAAAGGGTTATGAAGGCTGAACAAAGAAGAGAAAGATATCTGGCAAAAAATGCTGCTCATTGCCAGCAAATGTAGAGAAAAAAAAATCCTATAACAATTGTTCTTTGCCTGAAGCCTATGCTCTGTCAGTTTATTGGTATACCGCTCAGCCTCCAGGGAAAGAACAGTCAGTGCTTTGAGATGTGAGAGATCTTTTCAATTGGAAAAGCTGCCAACTAAAAAACAAAACGCAGTATCTTCTACAACAGCTATTCTCACACTTTTTCATTTCAACGTCCCCCATTTTGATATGCATGCATTAGACCGGTTGGTTTTCAAACCTTTTCACGTCAAGGACCCCCCCCCCCCATATTAATAATTGTGGACCCCCACCTGAAAATATTCCGTGCCAGGGACTCCCATACAATATTTGTGTTTTTCAAATGTTTAGAAGATATTGAAAATGTTTTTCCAAGATCTTTTGAAAATAGCAGATGTACAAGATGTACCAGCTTGTAGATCGGCTATTTTCAAATAGAAAAACAGTGGGCGGGTAAATTATTTTGGCAAGCTAGAAGACTTGTCCAGGTCCAGTTGCAAATTGCAGACAGGTGCATCTTTTATGACGGTTTTGAAGGAGGGTAGGGAGGGAGTCACACTTTTTGATGTCTGTTGGTAGGGCATTTCCACATTTTGGTGGCATAATAGTAGAACGCATTCATCCCCATGTTTGTGCCGCATCTGGGGGGAATGAGATCGGTGGAGCTCCCCCTGGTGTTGTTCTCCGTGGGCGTTACTCACTCTTTTCAAGTAGTCACACAGGTACATGGTCTCTGGTCCCTGGTCTCAGGCCTCAATGGGCCTGAGACCAGGCCCTTTGCAAGTTACTGTACTCTGTACTCTGTCCTCTACCCTGAGCCATCCCACCCTAGCATAATGAGCAGGGGTTAGGTGAGTCCTAGGTGTGAGGTTTAGTAGTAACCTGACCAGTTTGTTCTGAAGTTTTGCTTTTTAATGCCTTTGAGGTGCTAGACTAGAGGTGCATGCATAGTCAAAATGACATTGGATGAGTAAGTGCTCCAGCTAGTATCCTCAGTGTGTTCCTACGCGACGCATTGTGAGCTTGTAGATCTGCTATTTTCAAATGGCCGAAATGCATATAGGGCTGAAGTGGTTACTGTATGTTTTGTAATAATAATCACAAAACAAAAACAAAATCTACAAAGTAACTGGTAACTAAAGTTTTTAAATAATTGTAGTGGAGTAAAAGTACAATATTTGCCTCTGAGATGTAGTGGAGTAGAAGTAAAAGTACTGAAAATTGGAAATACTCCAGTAACGTAAAAAATACCTCAAAACTGTACTTAAGTACAGTACTTGAGTAAAAAGTACTTAGTTACTTTACACCACTGCTTTCTTGATTACTTGTGTCGCCATTTTTTCACTGGGAAATTTGTTCTCTAAAATGCAACCTAGGTAGGTCATTTCTTCTTTCCTTGTGATAACATTGTCACCCACTCTGACCGTAAAGTCTGTGGCCTTTACATAGAAACCTACATGAGCATTAAACATGATCACATAATTGAATACATTTGATTGTTGCTTTGAAATGTCCTGGAATGTATTTCGCAGGAATGGAATGACCTCAGAGAAAATGTGACAACAATCTCGCAACGTTGTCTTCTCCCATCAATGTTATGATTGTGATTCTAATGGTAACATGATTACTCTAACATGATTATGAATGATATTCTCAGCACATACGTCCTGACACGAGAATCAACGAGACGTAATGGATTCAGGCGCCTGTCCACACAATTACTTGTAAAAGTACCTAATTTATTATTATTATTACTTTAATGTTTATTGAATGTTCAGCTCTAAACAGAACAGCATACAACAACAAAGCTCCAAACAATAGAAGGTATAAACATTTCGCTCCAAGAACGTGCCGAATCCAGGTACCCATAAAATCCTAATCGTTTAAAGGAGCCCTGCTTCCATTTCCCACCTTATTTCATATAATTGGTCCTCTACTAATGCTGATAATATGGCACAATTTGTCACAATGGTTCAGAAACCTGCCTACCAATGACATCATCGATGGGAATTCCAAGGTAACTACAGCCTTTCTCTTCCTGGAAAGTTAGCATGCGATAATAGAAGCCATTTTTCGACATGGCATGATTCATCCTGAATCACTCTTTTTTTTAAGATGTATGTTCACGTTTAGAAACGTGCAGTTTAAGTCATTTATATTTTTTTGTCACACGTATTTGTGATGAAGACAGTCTGCTACTTCCATAAAGTTGGGGTCGGGTCAGTTCGAGTTCAACACACAGCAGATCGTGGAGCTTTCTGCTCGCTATTAAAAGTGTGTGTTCATTTCTTTATTCTATTTATTAAGTGCTGCTATTTGTAGTCTTGCTTACCGTGCCGTAGACAAACACTCCTGTCCGATGATAATGTAGTTAATGTAGTTGATTGATCAATGCCATAGATTCATCTGTCTTTGAAAGTGAAAAAAATATTTACCCTGTACTGTGTTCATTGAAATCGTAATGGCTTGCACATATTTCCGGTGCATACTGCAGGCTTTGTTGACGAGATTAGGAGGAGATTTTGGATCCCTGGCACCACAAATCATCCATAATTGAATTTGGAAAATGTGTGATTTCCCATTGCAGTCTATGGAGAACGTCTCAGAGTGTCTAAGGGTTTAGCGACCGGCCTATTATATGAACATAGGTTGAACATGAGTGAAGCGGTCCTTTGACCCATTAAGACCAGGAACGCATTTGTGTCTTTTTTTAGATCTATTTGGCTATTCAAAAATAGCAGATGTACAAGCTCATAGCTTGTATATTTGTGCAAATCCTTGAATATACATGTTAGTTTTAAAGAGAACATGTTTAACTCCGATCTGTGCTTCTGGGGGGTCCCTGCAACAACATATTTTGAGATGGGGGTCCGCGGCCAAATACTTATCATTTTGGGGGTCCTTGACATGGAAAAGTTGGAGCACCACTGATATAGCAACATATATGTTAGGATTTAGAAAACATTTTTAGATATGTATTTGGCTGCGGACCCCCATCTCAAAATATTTGGTTCCAGGGACCCCCAGAAACAAAGAGTTGTGTTACAAATGTTCGCTTTAATGTTTGCTTTAATGTTTAATGTACAAAATGTTCGCTTTTCAAGCTCTGAGCTTGTATATCTGAGCGTCTGGAAAGGTGGAGTTTGGACTTTTGAATAATTAAGCATTTTTAAAAGCATGTAGTTGTTTTTAAAGCAATTTACTCCAGCACTTTAACCTTTTGAGGCCGGGAAGGGAACGCATGTGTGTCATTTTAAGATTTCTTTGGCTATTCAAAAATAGCAGATACACAAGCTCATAGCGCAGCACCGAGTGCCGCGCTATGAGCTTGTAGATCTGCTATTTTTTAGAAAAATCTTGACAATTTGTGCAAATCATTTTTAACTCAAATCTTTGCTTCTGGGGGTCCCTGGAACAAAACATCTTTAGATGGGAGGGGGTCCGCGGACAAATACATATTATTTTGGGGGTCCTTGACATGAAAAAAGTTTGAAAACTATTGAAAATATAGCAACATAAGTAAAAAAAAACAAATACAATAAAAACTTTAGGACAAAAAAAAAACGTTAGGATTTAGAAGACATTTGTAAAATCCCCAGAAGCAAAGATATGAGTTAAAAACTTTCGCTTTAAAAAAGTATATATATATTCAAACTAAAGATTTGCACACATTTTCACGATTGAAAAAAAATAAAATAGCAGATCTACAAGCTCGTGACCTTGTAGATCCGCTATTTTTATAGAGCCAAAGAAATCTTAAAATGACACAGATGCGTTCCCGGTCTCAAAGGGTTAAGCGAGTACAAATTTGACTGAGCAACTTTCACTTGTAGTCGACTCAAATATCTGACCAGAAGTATATCCATAGGGGTTGAGTACTTTGTGCACCATGAGTCTTTGATGATGAACGGATGAAGGCGGTCGTTAGCCGCCCAGATGAAAGGAGAGCTGGACGCAGACTTCAGAGACGATGAAAGCGAAATCTATTTTTAAATAATTATCATAATACTAGTTTTTTTTTTATATTCATCCTTTTTGTTTGATGAAAGCGTCTGTGCTTTAGCCAGCGATCTGTTTCGACACACATTTGATGTTACAGAAATCAAAGACTTCAACCCCCTCTCGCCTATATACCCCCATCCCCTTCAAATCCCCTCCATGTTTGGTGTGGTTTTGACAAGGTCACTCAGTGGTTCCCATGCACCCTTTTTTACTTGGAGACCCCCCTTCTTACATCGGACAAAAGGTGAGACCCAACCCCCCTCCCCACACACACACGTGCATATGTATTATGCACGGTGCACGCACGCGCGCACACACACACAGACACACAGATACAAATTTTACCCCTAGGGTAGGTACCCTCACAAAAACATGCAGTAATCCTGGTCACTATACTGCCTCCCCCTGGCTAGCCAGGGCACCTGATGGAGGGGAAAGGAACTGGTTGGAATAACGTGTTCCTTCCACGCACTACGTCCCACCGGGGAAACTCCCCCCTGTCAGGTGACAAGAAGGTCAGTTGGCTCTCATGCATTGAAGGAGGCATGAGCTCGGCCCTGGCCTCCCTAGGTTGGCAGAGGGAAGGTAGTGCCCAGGATGGATTACATAGACAATTGGCACTGGGTGTTAAAAATAGGGTTACAAAATCGTGGGATAGAAATTTAAGAAGAAAAGAAAAAAGAAAAAAGACACACGCACACACAGACACACTATACTTTTTGTTCGACAAATAGTGAAAAATAGCCGATCTACATGCTCACAGAGCTTGAGAGCTTGTAGATCTGGTATTTTCTGTAGTTTTTTTTAAAAACAAATGTTGAATATCTTTGACAACATAATGATTGCACAAAATAGGGATGGCAGGTTGACAATCACTATCAGAATCAGCTTTGGTTGGGTTGGGGGTGTCCGCAGACAAATACACATTCCTTTGGGGATCCTTGACATGAAAGTGTTTGAGAACCACTGGTTTAAACAACATTAGGAAGCTAGCCCAAATAAGCAACTACACCGCAACCGGCAACTATCAATATTTACGAGCAACCCAAATTCACGTCTAATAAGCAGACATGGCAACACTGGTGTAAAGAAGTGGGTCCATTTGTTTTTTACAATATATATTTTTTGGGAATTACAAGCTCCATCATTCATACTTTTCAGGAAGGAGGGAGGAAAAATATTATTATTCATTAGTTATTCTAATGGTAATCATTGCTATGGAGTGTTCAGTAACAGGGATCTCCCCGTCTCTCCAGCTCTTTAATAAACAGAAAATACATGTTCAGCTTCAATTGTATGGTGTTCCAGTTCCAATTGTGTCTGCTCATTTCTTTGTCACTTCCCATTTGAGTATGAGTTCTCTGTCCTGATTGGACAAAGTTGGTATCCCAACCTGAAAATTGCATTTTGTGTGTTTACTAAAGAGTTGGAGAGACGGGGAAGAATCCTGTTTCTGAACAAACACTCCATAGCGATTATTATTATATGAGAATATAGAGCAATTTAACACTTATTTTAACAAACAAAATAGAATTTGGTCCTTCAACCAATTAAGACCTGGAATGCATCACTTTAAGATTTCTTTGGCTATTCAAAAATAGCAGATCTACAAGCTCATAGCGCTACGAGCTTGTAGATATGCTATTTTTGAAAAATCTTGAACAATATATTTTTTGATTTTTTTTTCAAAAAACTTTTTTTAGAAAACATTTTTAGAATCGGACTCAGGTCTTAATGGGTTAAATAATCAATTTCAGCATCACTGAATTTAGCTTTTCATCCTTGACCTGCTTGAGGGCTCCAAACTCAACCGGTCAAACTGCAGCCTTAGATCCGCTTCAAACGCACACAAAATGGCATTACAAAGGTGGTTCATGCAATGGTTGCATGCGTAATGAGCCGCCGCCTTGGTAAATGAGATGTAAATTCCATGCACCTTGCAAGTGCACATCGCACTTTAGCCTCGGGGCGCTTTGCGCCGCTCCTTTGATGTATAGGCCAGTGGTTCTCAAAGTGGGGTTCCGGGGACCCCGGGGGTCCTTCAGGGGGTTCCAGCGGGGTCCCCGGCCATAAGTGGAACAATTTAACCACTTTAACCCTTTTTTATACTCCGGAAATAGCTGCAAATCTATGTGTTTTTTTTGACTGGTAATTCATTGTCAGTCATTTCTTTTTATCCTTAAAGGAGTAGTAATAATGACTTATTTCCTATCAATTACACTCCCCATGAAGCATTGAATTCATGGAGATGTTTTTGTTTTTGTCGTGTTCCTAATTCATAAAAAGGCTTATGTATCCGGTAGGAGACACAAAGGAGACTCTTTAGGTCTCCTGCTGGATAGACCGCCAGTAATCAAATTGTCATATCGACCAAAGTGTACATTTTGTTTACGAAGCCTAAAATACAAGCAGAAATGTTATTAATTTATGTGTTCCAATGTTGAAACTCAATTTAAATAATTGATCACAATTATTAGTATGATAATTAAACATCAAAGAAAATTCAACAAAAAAAATCACCATCTCTGCGTTTAAAATTTGAAGATGAAGGAAGAAGGAAGAAGAAGCGTGGCCATTTTTCAAACTTCCGAAGTATATAAAATAGGGTTACGGTGGTTATATTGTTCCTCATTTTGCTGGGGACCCCCTGGAACCCCCTCACAGACCCCTGGGGGTCTCCGGACCCCACTTTGAGAGCCACTGCTCTGGGAATCATGGAGATCCAGTCAGAGGGTTTGGAGATAATGATGGATGGGTGGATGGAAGGGCGGACAAATGGCTGGACTTGGAGCCCCACTATTAGCAGGGCCAAAACATGACATTTTATGTATGATCAGTGTTTTAGATGAAAATGTATATATACTATTATGTGTGTGTGTGTGTGTGTGTGTGTGTGTGTGTGTGTGTGTGTGTGTGTGTGTGTGTGTGTGTGTGTGTGTGTGTGTGTGTGTGTGTGTGTGTGTGTGTGTGTGTGTGTGTGTGTAACATGGTCTCATGCCAGATAATAACATGCCACAGTGATAGAGAGTGCTGTTAACTAATAGATGTACTAAGATGACCCTCTTTGTCACACACACACACACACACACACACACACACACACACACACACACACACACACACACACACACGCACACGCACACGCACACGCACACACACACTTTGCCTGTCACACCCTTGTAATGGGATCTCTGAGAGATTGGTGCTACATCAGTCATAGATCGCGTACACACACACACACACACACACACACGCAGGAACGCACGCGTGCATGCACACACACACACAAACTATTTTGTATCGGTGTGTGCCGTTGTTAGGCCGTCAGACATCAAATAACAGTGTGCGTGCATGTGCGTGTGTGTGTGTGTGCGTTCATACAAGCATGAAATGAGTCTCTCTCTGTCTTGAAGAGCAGGTCTGAGAGATGCTTTACACATTTACTTATTTACTTACATACTTATTTACTTACATACTTATTTACTTACATAGTCTACTTATTTAATTATGTATTTACTTACATACTCATTTACTCGTTTATTATTTTATTTTATTTTATTTTATTTTATTTTATTTTATTTTATTTTATTTTATTTTATTTTATTTTATTACTTTAGAAACAACAATAATGGAAAAAATGTACAGTCAAGGTGGTCTATTGATCAAGTCACTGTGGCGTGACATAACAGGGATTCCGGTTGACTCCCGGCTGATGGACTGACTCTAAAGGAGCATTACAGATATTCATTCCGTGCTACAGTAGCTGTGTCTCTGGCTCTTTGTAAAGTTTGCACTTTGCACGGCTGCCGTGCAAAGTGGTCAGATGGGTGGGCCGCGTGCATTTGCAGAGCATGTTTATTTTTTAATGATCAATCAATCGCTTGCGTTCTGGCTCGGAAAACCAACTGTAACCAACGTAGTACACCTCAAGTTCTTATTTATCGGTATCATAATGGAAACTCATTTTAGGTTTTAAAGAAAAAAACGACCATTGCATTTAGTTTTTCGTCAGAATTCTTTTAATATTAATGTTTAGCATTAGAATGTTTTAGTAATTATTTGGGGGCCCAATTGTAATCCCCTCACGGCCCACAGTGAGGAATCGCTGTTCTAATAAACACTATTTACTGCCTTTTTAATTTGACAACGGGTGTGGTAAAACTCAGGGGCATGGGTACCCAACGGGCATCGCTCACAACGGGCATCGGCATAAGAACTTAAAGTATAGATACCATGTTAGTTCCAATTGATCCAAGTGGGGACACAATCAATTTATTGATAATTACAATAAGCATGCTCCGAAAATGCAACGTGGCCCACCCATGTGATCACTTTTAACACTGTGTTAAGTGGTCAGATGGGTGGTACTAAAGGCAGGTACACACTGCAGGACCTTAAAGTGGTCGGGGGGTCATCTGATCGTTAAGCATTACACACTGCAGGAGTTTATTTCTTGAAATCGGCTGTCATATATCGTTGTGGTTTTCACACTATAGATGGATCCCCGACCAGGGATTACACACTGTAGGATAGTTCACTAGGATGCTGTCCAGAGTCAGACCCAATACATACATTTGTGTTTATTCCAATTCATTTTAATCGACGTATCCCGTGATATGCCCCCCACCCCCTCTCTCTCCAGTTGTTTTCAAACATTTTCATGGGAAGGACCCCCAAATTAATATTTGTCCGCAGAGGCGCAGACCTCCCCCTTCTGAAAATATGTTGTGCCATAGACCCCCATACAAGATCTGTGTGGATTTGGAAAATGTTCGGCGAGCGCCAAAAAAAGTCGGCGACAGCAAAATCGGACTTAATCTCCTGCAGTGTGTACCTGCCCTTAGTTTACATAAAGAAGTAAATCTCTCTCACTCAAGGACCAGAATTAGGCAGGTGTAAAGGCTCAACTTGACGCATTTCAAAGCAATTTGCACTCGTAATAGGCATGAAATTAACATCTGATTTACTAAAGCAGCGGCTAATTGTGCTGTCAGCGAATGGGACGGCCTTCTAGTCCCCCTGGTCTGAAGCAGAGGCTGCAGTTAAACGTGTGCAACAAGGAACCCTTATCTGACATCTGTGACATTTTTAGATTTCTTTGGCTATTCAAAAAATAGCAGATCTACAAGCCCGTAGCGTGGCACCGAGTGCCGCGCTAAGAGCTTGTACATCTGCATTTTTTTTGAGAAATCGTGAATATGTGTGCAAATCTTTGAATATAATTCATGATTTTTATAAATGAGCTTGTATATCTGTTATTTTTTGAATATCCAAAGTATAAAATAATGGTTAAAGTGGTTAAAATGACAGATGCATTCCCGGTCTTAATGGGTTAAACCAAGAAAAGCTACAGTACATACAGAGACATCAAAATAATCTCTATGCCCAGGCCTCTTCATTACTTCCTTCACAGGTGTTACCAATAATACTAATGAAGGCTCTGCGCCATTCTGGTCAAACAGAGGTGTTAACTCACTGGAAACACTCTGCTACACCAGTGGGTCTCAAAGTGTGGTCCAGGGACCCTCATGGTTCCTACGGTGTGTAATTCTGAGAGTGTACTCATGGAACCAAATGGACCCTTACGGGTCCATTTGGTTCCATTTGTACACTCTCAGAGTTATGGGGGTCCTTGCAATTGAACAGTTTGAAAGCAACTGAGCTACACTAAATAGAACAAACAGAGCCTTCATTATCATCGGTAAGACCTGTGAAGGAAGTAAGGAAGAGGCCCAATTTCCAATATGGCTGCTGTGTATAGAGCCTATTGTCTTTTGGGTCTCGAGCTAAAACGTTTGGAAACCCTGTAACTCTAGAAGTCTTTAGTGAAACAGATCTGACTTAGGCTGTACTTGGACCGCTTTTTTTTCTGCTACACCCAAAATCTCTTATATAGCAGATCAACAAGCTCACAACACCATATACAGCTTGTAGATATACATGCTTACATACATACTTATGAACCGTACTGGCTTCAGAATCTGAGATTCTGTTGCTATATTCCCTCTAGTGATCTACAAACATGCACACACACACACACACACACACACACACACACACACACACACACACACACACACACACACACACACACGCGCACGTACATGCACGCACACGCGCACACACACACACACACACACACACACACACACACACACACACACACACACACACACACACACACGGCATAAAGGCCATGCATCAGAGTAATCATACCGCAAGGGATGCTGGGTAATCTAGTTAGGCATGTCAGGGACGTAAATCAACTCCAATCAGTCCTGTTCTCTCATTGGTCGAAACCCCTAACCTCCAGCGACCAGTTTATTGGTCGCTTCTCGGCGTCTGTTTCTGTCACACTTAAATGTCAGGATTCTGAGTGCTCTGGTGGGAAAGTACCTAAGTACATGTACTCAAGTAAAATGTCCATTTTTCAATACTTTATACTCCTCTCAGAAGCAAATTTTGTTCTTGTTACTCCACTGCAATTATTACATTATTTAAGTTACTTTTATATTATTATTATTACAAATCATACACAATTTCCCCTCCCCATCTATTTGAACATAGGCAACCTGGTCAGCCGAAGAGCATTAGTGAGGACCATCGCGACGCATTGTGAGCTTGTAGATCGGCTATTTTCAAATGGCCGAAATGTATATATAGGGCTGAAGTGGTTAATGTATGTTTTGTAATAATAATAAAAATCTACAAAGTAACTAGTAACTAAAGTTTTCAAATAATAGTAGTGGAGTAAAAGTACAATATTTGCGTCTGAGACGTAGTGGAGTAGAAGTAAAAGTATCGGAAATTGGAAATACTCAAGTAAAATACAAATACCTCAAAATTGTACAAAACTGTACTTGAGTAAATTTACCTAGTTACTTTCCACCACTGCTTAGTCTAATATGAAACAAAGCAACCTTCCCTGACACAATCTAAGATTACAAGTGTGGAATTGGTTTTTATTGTCGTCCAATGCAGGAGTCTGTATAGAGACTGTGATTCCCATTACCCCAAAGCTCTGCTCCTCTTGATATAAATGCGGTTTCTTTTTTGGAGACAATCAAGCAATATGTTTCATATCCAGGGGAAGAAAATGAACTGCTTCACGCTGTCTCCACCGTTTCTTTTAGACTAATGTTTCCCTCAGAGGACTCTCTGCTTACGATCGTCAGAAAACTTTCTAACAGGTTTCCGGGGCAGAAAACAAACACGTAAATATTATGGCTATGGAATGAAATCTGTATGCGATTAGTTGCATCCCCGTAGGAAAAAATATAGGATATTGTTGCAGCTCCTGATTTCCCTGGGCTGCAGTAGAAATCTTTTGTCTGGCAGAAACCTCATCTCCATATTTAAACTTTTTTTACTTCGTCATACAAGAGTCTTGCACGAAAATAGTGAAAATAGCCGATCTACAAGCTCACAACGCGGCGCGTTCGCGACCCGTTGTGAGCTTGTAGATCGGCTATTTGTAGTATTTTAAAGTGTTTTTAAAATAATTTAAAAACGCTTTTGGACTTACAAGGTTTTCGCCCTGAAAGCAACGGGATACTGTGACAGCCTGTGTGTGATTTTGAAGTGGTATAAGCTGTCTCCTGGAAACTGCGGTGTCAAGTGGGGACCACCACGTTTGTTTACGTAAATGCAGGGATGAGATGAGAGATCATTTATTGTAATTTTTTCTCTACAAGTTATACCTTTCCATTTCCAGCACACTTCAATTGCTATACCTGTCTGTCTTTGTCTGTGTGTCTGTGTGACTGTGTCTGTGTGACTGTCTGTCTGTGTGACTGTGTGTCTGTGTGACATGTGTGTCTGCCTGTCTGTCTGTCTGTCTGTCTGTCTGTCGTGGTGAAAAAAGTACTCAAATTCTTTACGTAAGTAAAAGTCTCAGTACTGCAATGTAGAAATACTCTGTTACAAGTATAAGTCCGGAATTAAAAAATGACTTGAGTAAAAGTACAAAAGTATTGGTATCAATATGTACTTAAAGTACCAAAAGTAGAAAGTACTTAATTATGCAGAACGTCCCATTTCACAAATTTTCAAATGTATACAAATCTGTTGAAAATAGCAGATCTACAAGCTCACAATGCGTCGCATCGTGAGCTGTGAAAATTGGAAATACTCTAGTAAAGCACTGTTTACTTAAGTACAGTACTTGAGTAAATGTACTTAGTTACTTTCCACCACTGTCTGTCTGTCTGTCTGTCTGTCTGTCTGTCTGTCTGTCTGTCTGTCTGTCTGTCTGTCTGTCTGTCTGTCTGTCTGTCTGTCTGTCTGTCTGTCTGTCTGTCTGTCTGTCTGGTATCTGGTAGATCCACTCATTCATAGCCCTTTTCAGGGTTCTTTGGGTTATACTTTTTGGTCATCCTGTACGCCCACGCGCCTCAAAGTATTGCTTCACTCACGGTTGGAGGTTGACATGCTTCTCTCAGGACTTCACTCACTCACCCACCAGAGTAGCAGCACAATTCTACCTCCACGCAAGAACAACAAGTCCATCATCAGCTGACAGCTAAGTCTAGAG
>NC_139941.1:6891254-6896254 GCF_963454915.1 Gymnoscopelus microlampas | reverse complement strand
GTTTGCGCAAATGTTCACGATTTTTCAAAAATAGCCAAACTATAAAAGGTTAAAGCGGTTAAAATTATTGTTATCCCCTGGAACCCCCCCCCCCCGGACCCCAAAGTAGGGTCCCCGGACCCTACTTTGAGAACCAATGCTGTCGAGGACCCCATCTCTGATGTGGTCCGTCCATGAGACACCTAGTGCCACTCGTAGCATTCTTGTGCAGACTCCATCCAGGGCCCTTTCCTGCTGTGCTGTGAGCGTCCATGTCTCGGCCTAGTACAGCAGTACTGACTCTTGAGGTCATCTCCCATGTCAGATTTCCACGCTCTCCTTATCCCATGCAGGACATTCCGGGCAAGTGCCCTCCGGACCTTCAGTCCTTGACTACCTTGAGCGCAATGGTTTTGTCCGCCGTGTTAAATGCCATTACTTTTCTTGGCATTATGAGCTTGAGGCCGATCTTCCTGCACTCTATTTCTACCGCCAGTAGTAGCTCTCTTCCTTTCTGTGCTGTGTCCGAGACTAGGGGAGTTGCGGCATGATCCCATTTTTTGTTACAATCAACTCTTTGACTGCCGTCGACGCGTTTTCGAGTCAAATGCTACTTTGTCCACTTGGCCGTCGACGCGTTTGACGCGCTGTCTAACTTTTTAATTGTTCAATAAACAATCGCGCTGTTCTCTGTACCATCCTTGATCATTTTCCCTTCCCACTCGCTTTCCGCTCATCCTATGCGGAAATATCCGTAAACCGTTTCCTGTTTCCGGTTTCCACTTGAACATTTTTATTTTTAGGCAAAACCAGTTACCTCACACGGTATAGAAAACGAACGTAAAGCTCCGGTTATATTTTCTTTTCTCTGGACGACGAACAGTGATGATCCCCTTTGTGTTTACCAACGGTCTGACACGCAATCATAATATATATAAATGTTCTGTGGCCAGCGGGGGGGGGGGGGGGGGGGGGGGGGTCGGGGGGGCGGGGAATACGAGCATTATCGCCGGATATGGTGCCTGCAGCCTCGTTGCCTTGGTGAAAACTACCTCACACAGCCCGGCTCCTTAACCCTTTAGGAGTTGGTGGATGGATCGTGTGTGTTTATACAAGCGGCCAGATGATGGATTATAATGGATAGAACATTTCTGTGACCGGTTTCAAAAGGTTATAGAACACGAAAATCGCTGGCACTGGGTGAGTATATTATGAAAATACTGTGGCAGTCAAAGAGTTAAGATCCGGGTTGGGGTCAGTAGTAGCTCTCTTCCTTTCTCTGCTGTTTCCAAGACTAGGGCAATGTCATCCGCATATAGTCGAGGCTGTCCGATGCTAGGGACGTTGTGGCATGATCCCGTTTTGGTTACCATTAAGATCCATGTTGGGGTCAGGGTTAGGACGAACGGGTAAGGGCAAAAACCATTGTCCTCTGGCTTTCGTCCATCTGGCCTGGGTTGAGATAAAAAAAAGTGAAACATTGCAATTACTCATATTTCCATGAACGCTGCACGGTGCACACTACCAGGCTACACACGTTGTATTTGGGTCATTCTCAACCCGGCAGTTATAGTCAGTCACAGACTATACACTTCAAACACAATTTTACAATAAGCCATTTAGCGTGTGCGTGCGTGCGCGCACAACACACCCATTTAGGAAAGTGAAAAATAGCCATCCTATAACATTGCTGTCCTCACAAGCATAGAAATACCATTGTGTGTGTGTGTGCGCACACACACACATTTTCTCTATGATAACTACATTAATAATTCATGGTTTACTGATGAGGAAGCGTTTAGCTTCACCTCACTCTTCTCCTCCTACCCTCTCTCTCTTTCTCACTCCCCCCTCTCTCTATCCCTTAATTTACATCCCCTCTCTCTCTCTCTCTCTCTCTGTCTCTCTCTCTCCCTAACGGCTCTCCCCCACCTCTCCTCTCCTCTCCTCTCCTCTCCTCTCCTCTCTCAGTCTTATCTTCTTAACCCATTCAATCCGGGTTTTAGATTTCTGTAGATCTGCTATTTTTGTAAAAATCGTGCCAATTTGTGCAAATCTTTGAATATATATATATATATTTTTTAACTCAAATATTTGCTTCTGGGGGGGTCCCTGGAACTGAATATTTTGAGATGGGGGTCCGCGGACAAATACATATAATTTTGGGGTTCCTTGACATGAAAAAGACATTTATAGAATCCCCCAGAAGCAAAGATTTGAGTTAAAAATGTTCGCTTTTAAAAAATATTATACTCAAAGATTTACAATTTCTCAAAAAAAAATAAAAATAAAAAAAAAATAGCAGATCTACAAGCTAGAGTGCCGCGCTACGATCTTGTAGATCTGCTTTTTTTGAATAGCCCAAAGTATAAAAGAATGGTTGTAGCGAAAGAAATGATCTAAAATGACGCGCTTTCCCGGATTGAATGGGTTATTGGTTGGATGGTTGAAGTGCGCTCCACAGCCTCGTGGTCCATGACCCGAACTCTTCACCCTCGCTGCACCTGCCTGAGGGCTGCATGCTGATAACCTGCACCAGGGGTGGAGGACAGTAATAAATTACATTTACTAGAGTACTGTACATTGATTTATTTACTGAGTATCTGTACTAGAGTATTTTTTTGGAAACTTAACCCATTAAGACCTGAGGCCGCTTCTACAAAAATTCTAAATCCTAAAAGTTTTTCGGAAAGAAATGTAAAAAAAATCATTTTCACGTTTAAAAAAAAATAGCAGATCTACAAGCTCATAGCGCGGCACTCGGTGCCGCGCTATGAGCTTGTATATCTGCTATTTTTGAAATGACACAGATGCGTTCCCGGTCTTAATGGGTTTTAAGACCGGTCTTAAAGTATGACGTTCACTCCACTGCATTTCAAACAAAGATATTGTACTTTTGACTCCTAGGAAAGCAAAAACATACATTATGAATTAACCAATTAAAGCTCTATTACAAAAAAAAAAGTGGAAATAGCAGATCTGCAAGCTCACATACGCGTGGCTGTGGTAAAGATTTAAAAAAAAAAAAAAGACTGACTTGCAAAGTAGAGTTGTGTCTGCTTTGGAAGTCTTTATAATTGCTTTTAAAGCGCAAAGATTAGAAAACTAACAAGTACTACACAAAAACGGTCAACTGATTGTGACTCAGACATGGGGTTTTTCTCATCGCAGACAATGGATGAGAAAATACATTCACAATTTCTGATGCCAACAAATCATTTCAATGTTTTAGTGCACCTCATCTCTCCCTCTCACTGGACCCCGATAGAAGGCAAGATAGAGGTCTGTCTGGATGGTTGATGATATCGTATAAGATCAGAAATGTAAGGTTAGGTTTAGGCATAGTGTTTGTGAGGTTAGGGTTAAGGTTAGGTTTAGGCATAGTGTTTGTGAGGTGAGGGTTAAGGGTTAGGTTAGGGTTAGGCCATGGCCCAGTGCATAATGGCCTACTATAATATGTATTATTACACGGCTTGGTTGAATGCTCGATTCTGATTGGTCAGTCATCGGTCATTATTTCTGGATAATGACCGATGAGCTCTATAACGGACCGCTGTGTAATCAGAGACTCAGAACACCTGCTCATGTCAACCTGTGCTGCTTGGTTATATGCTTTATCCAACATGACAGCCATGTAAACAAACAAACAATGTCATTTACAACTAAACGTTGCTCTCAAGAATGTTTTTGAAAACATTTGAAGTGAGAAATAGACGATGCAATAACCGAGAAGTCATTCTATTTGATCCACTGCGCTTCCTTGTTTATCGTGGCACAACAACGGGGGAATAACAAAACGCTCGCCCCAAAACACAGTCGCCCCGGGGCAAATCCGGCGGTATTACAGGCAAATCGGCAGTAAATAGAATGGGGGGCGAGTGTGTTTTGGGGCGATTTTTTTCCCATTTCGTCATTTGTTTTTGCGAGGCGAACTTGTCCGCCCAGCCCAATACTTATGGAATACTTTCATTGCCATAAGCAAGGAAATACTTCGTTTTGTTGTTACTTTTGGGTAAATGTATTTATGTATTTATTAAGTAGCCGTGTACTCCCCATGCATTATCCCTTGCATAATATAACAGTAAATCAATAAGTAGTGAATTAGATAAATAGGGTTAAAAATGTGCAATTCCTAACAAAGAGACCGCTATAGAAATCGACATTATTCCTGCCTGTCATTCAGTCTTTCAACTTCCTCTCTGTGTGTGTGTGTGTGTGTGTGTGTGTGTGTGTTTGTGTGTGTGTGTGTGTGTGTGTGTGTGTGTGTGTGTGTGTGTGTGTGTGTGTGTGTGTGTGTGTGTGTGTGTGTGTGTGTGTGTCCGTGTCCGTGTCCAGTGACCCAGTTAGGAGACAATTTTCTGCTTTTTAAACGTGTCACTGCGGCGTCTATTGTTGAATCCATTATGGATTAACTCTGAGGGTCTATTCCTAAAAGCACTGAGTCACACACACACACACACGCACGCACGCACGCACGCACGCACGCACGCACGCACGCACGCATACACACACAGAGACAGAGGGAGAGTGTAAACACGCCCTGTCACCCAGAGGACATTTTCACACCTGGGGACCAAACTGCCATCTAATTGGTCTGCTGAGAGACCACACACACACACACACACACACACACACACACACACACACACACACACACACACACACACACACACACACACACACACACACACACACACACACACACACACACACACACACGCGCACACACTTCCATGGTGACAGACAGCCAATCAGAGCAGAACAGCTTGGAGTGCAGATTTCCATCCGAGTTTTTATTCTTCTGTTCATCCCTCGTTCTCCGCAACACACACACATACACACACACACACACGCACACGCACACGCACACGCACACGCACACGCACACGCACACGCACGTGCACACAGTGTGTAGTATGGGAAAGGATTAGCAGAGCTTTACTCAGGCTTTGTTTAATACGCAGCACAGCGGATGTGAAACCACACACGCACGCACCTACATACACACACAAACGCACACA
>NC_139941.1:6871254-6878754 GCF_963454915.1 Gymnoscopelus microlampas | reverse complement strand
TTTGGTCTTGCGTGAAATGTCTTTTGCTTTCCAGATTTTATTTAATATGTTGAATGTGGTCCTGGCTTTGCCTATCCTAGCACTGACATCCTCATCCGTTCCTCCGTCCACCGCGATTATGCTTCCTAAGTATGTAAAACTGGTTACCTCCTCTAGCTGCTTTTGGTCCATGATTATTGGGGTGTTGTTCTTATTGTTGATCCGTATTACCTTAGTTTTTGATGAGTTGATTTTAAGCCCAAGTGAAGCAGCTGCTGTCTCTAGTTTGCCTGATTTTTCCTGCATCTGTTGGTGTGTGTGTGCTAGGAGTGCTAAATCATCAGCAAAATCCAGGTCTTCCAACTGTTCGGTCAGGCTCCACTGTATGCCAGTTCGGCTATTGTTCGTTGCTTGTATCATGATCCAGTCTATACAGAGGAGGAACAGGAAGGGCGAGAGCATGCATCCCTGCCTCACCCCAGTCAGGACCTCAAAGGCCTCTGATAGGCATCCTTCATGTAGGACACGACACTGCATCCCTTGGTAGGTGTTCTTAATAATGCTGATCAACTTTGGGGGAATGCCATAGTGCGCCATCAGTCTCCACAGCATCTCCCGATCCACACTGTCGAAAGCCTTTTCAAAATCTATGAAATTGACATAGACAGGAGAGTTCCATTCAATTGATTGTTCGATGATAACCCTGAGTGTGGCTATCTGGTCTGCACAGGATCTATTATTCCTGAAGCCAGCCTGGTTTTCCCTCAGTTTCCCATCGACTGCCTTTTGAAGCCTCTCAAGTAGGATGCGGTTGAGCACCTTCCCTGGTGTTGAAAGCAGCATTATACCTCTGTAGTTCTTACACTCCCTGAGGTCTCCTTTCTTGGGGATCTTAACAATGATGCCATCTCTCCAATCTGATGGGACATTTTCTTCCTCCCAGATGGTTTGCATGAGCTGGTAAAGCATGTTGGTGGAGGTTTCGATGTCTGCCTTGAGGGCTTCGGCTGGGATCTCGTCTGGCCCCTCAGCCTTGCCTCCTCTGAGGGCCTTGATGGCCTTCTTGATTTCTGTTTTGGTGGGAGGGTTGCAGTTTATCTCCAACAGGTTTGTGGCTGGTGGGATCTCTGCTGTCTGTTGGGGGGGCTCTCTGTTGAGCAGTGTTCTAAAGTGTTCTGTCCACCTCTTTAGTTGGTCTTCCTTAGTTGTGAGTAGTGTACCCTGTGTGTTTTTAATGTGCGCTTGTGTCTGTTGAAACTTGCCTATGAGTTTTTTTGTAGTCATGTAAAGTTCTTTAAGATTGTTTTTTCCTGCTGCCTCCTCTGCCTGTTGTGCCAGATCCTCTATGTACTTCCTTTTATCCCTTTTGACACTTTTCTTCACTTCTTTGTTTACTGCTTCATATTCTTTTTGTGCTTTGGCCTTTGTTGCTCTGGTTTTACTTCTGTTTAGTGCCTCCTTTTTCCCCCTTCTCTCACCCACTTTCTTGTATGTCTCCATGGAAAGCCATGGTTTGTTGTTTACCTTCTTTCTCCCTACCACTTCTTCACATGTCTCTTTCCAGATTGTTTTCAGACTAGCCCATTTATCCTCCAGTGATCTAGGGGTTTCTTGGTTTTGCAGACCTTGTAGTGCTTGGAACCGGTTGTGTAGTGTGACTTGGTACAGTTCTGATGTGCCTATATCCTGAAATTGCTGTATGTTGAATTTGACTCTACCTTCTCTATGTGTTGTGCGTTTTAATTTTAGCTGGATTTTTGCTGTAACTAGGTGATGGTCAGATCCAGCGTCAGCTCCCCTTTTCACTCTGACATCCAGCAATAGCGCCTAAACTTTTGGCTAATGCAGATGTGGTCAATCTGGTTTTCTGTTACATGGTCAGCAGACACCCAGGTTGCTTTATGGACATCCTTGTGTTGGAAAATTGACCCACCAATGACCAAGCTGTTGTCTGCACAAGCCGCTGCAAATCTTTCTCCGTTTTCGTTCATGGTTCCTAGTCCCTGTCTTCCCATGTTCAGTTCATAGCCATTGTTGTCTCCTCCTATCTTTGCGTTCATGTCTCCCATCAGAATCATGATGTCTTTTCCTTTTTTGGTCTCAAGTATGTGGTATAGTTGGTTGTAGAAGTGTTCCTTGATTTCATCGTCTGCGTCGTTTGTGGGAGCGTAGCATTGTACTACCTGAAGGTTTATTTTCTTATGTGTAGTTTGGAATTTGGCTGTAATAATCCGTGAGTTGACGGGTTCCCAGCTGATGAGGGCCCTCTGTGCTTCTGTGGAAAGCATGAACGCAACTCCCTCTGTATGTGGTGACGAGTCGTCTGGGTGTCCAGAGTACAGTATGGATTCTCCGCTTGCCAACTTGACCTGCCCTGACTGGAGCCATCTGGTTTCACACAGACCAAGGAGAGATAGTCTGTACCTCTTCATCTCCTCCGCTATTATAGCCGTCTTTCCGGCTGCGTACATAGTTCTCACGTTCCATGTAGCAATGTTGGTGGGTCGTCTAGGGGTCAGAAGCTTCGGACGCACTGTCTCCTTGCGGTTTTCCATGTACGTCGTCATTTTCTCTTCGGTGTGGAGCACTGAAGAGGCTTCCTTTCCAAGACGTTGGGGTTTTAAGTTTTTCATCAATGTTTCTGTAGCATAAGAGTTTTTTTACAAGTTCGGGTTGCTAGCCCAAAGCCCAACCTTCCACCAGTTATGGCTTCCGGAGTTTTTGAGTTGGTTTGTTAGTCCCCTCCCCCTAACCTAAAGTCTTCCAGGCAATGGATTACAGTCTCATACCACGTGAGACCAGACAGGTTTTGGGTCGTGTACAAGCTGTCCCGGCACGTCAAGCCCAACCAACCCCTGCTACTGTGTAATGAAAGCTGCGGCTAAGGCAAGCATTTCATACCAGCAGCGCGAGACAGGCAGCTACTATAAGTCGTGTACTAACTGTAGACACGTCAATATGATTGGTTGGCGTTAACACGCCCAGACGGTGATAGACAGACGGTCCCATACAATCACCTGCCAAGTAGTTTGAAAAAACAGACCTTGAAACAAGTGTGTGAAGCAAGCTTCTTCCATCTGGCGGAGTCAGGTTAATGATTTGGGGCATTTTGTCCTGCAAACTTTGGACCAATCTTAGCCAATCAGGATGGAATGTGAAAAATCGGACAGTCTTGATCACTTGACTATAGAGATCATGTTTTACCGTTTTGCGTGATTTATTTTTTACAAAATCTGAAGAGTAATATAAAAAAAAATGTTTTACAAAAGTCGGCCTCCTGGTGGTTCTATAAAAGGCAGATGTGAAAAATGCAGGGCATAGGTTTTTCCTTGGCCTCTGGGGAGTGTGCGTGCAAAGATTCACGCAGGTTGGTGATATAGGTATAGGTAAAAACACGAATCGGCCTGCTATACTGTAGCGCCACGGTGAGGCTGATTTGAAAACATGGCATTTCTTCCTCTGCCTATAGTGGGAATGTGTTTGCAACATTTCACGGAAATTGGACGCTGCATTCATGATTTGAGGTATTTTGTTCAAAACATGCAAACATTTCAAATTTTGAAATGTTGATTAATGTGCACTGTCCCTGGTAAATACAAAAATAAAAAAGGTAACCTCTTGTTATTATTTATTTATATTTATTTATGCGCATCAGTGAGGCTTTCAGTGTGTCACGTACATCCTTCACCTGCGCTGTTAAGATTGGTTAGTTAAATCCATGTATTGAACGGCAGTAAGGTCACAAGGTCACTTCACAGGTCACAATGTCAATATACAGCTCCAGCATGCTTGAAGCATTTGTGTTTGGCGTTGACCATTGGGACGTATGAATACAAATTTCATTTCTGTTTGCCTTTTAGGCTTCGTAATCAAAAATTGCACAGGGTAGATAGGAGTCGCTTTGGATAAAAGCGTCTGCTAAATGACTGTAATGTAATGTAATGTAATAGGACAAATAACTTAAATAAGCAAAGAAACTATTGACATATTTAATAATTTTGTAAAATAGTATGTCAAAGTAATGTAAAATTGCGGAAATAGCTGATCTACATCACGTCACTTCGTGACACGTTGTAAGCTTGTAGATCTGCTATTTCTGCTTTTTTAATATTTTCAACATGGTAACGATTATGCAAAAATAATTGCGATTATCTCAAATAATTGTGATTAGACGATTATATAATAATTGTGACAGGCCTATGCACAGTAGGCTATATGTATTATGTATATATCTGTATTTGGATTTCATTGGTTAATTCGTTATTGATCAGAAACGACAATCAAAAGGTGATAATTTGGTGCAGGTTGCAAACAAAGAAGCATTCTTCCGTTTTATGGAAAATACCGTAAAATACAGAATCGCATTATGGACTGTGTTAAAATGTTCTGTGGTTTATTAAGCCTGTGTCTAGCCAGTCACAATGAATTCCTTTTCAGAGCCCTTTGTACTGTTCTCATGTAAAACATCAATATCTTTTTATTGTACCATTTTTAATAAATTGCACATTAAATTCACGCCCGAGGTCATTGTTCAGTTTTGCCTTTCAGACCTTCTGAATCCATTGCATTTGTCTTCTTCAAACTATTGAAAAGTGTGTCTGTGTGTGTGTGTGTGTGTGTGTGTGTGTGTGTGTGTGTGTGTGTGTGTGTGTGTGTGCGCACGCTTGCGCGCGTGCATGCTTTTGCCAAGCACTGCCTAAGACATTGTTAAACTGGCGTGGATAATGGATAGTACGGATGAGCGACCTTGTGACTGCTGAATAAGGAATACAAAAATGTTTTCCATAATTTCGGCTGCAGCCTGAAAAGAAATATGCCACTGTTACTCTGTGGACCGACTCCCACTGACCTCTATGCAATTATGTGATGGCGCAGTCGAGAAGACTTTGCAGCTACTGTAACGTTATAGACCAGTGCTTCTCAAACTTTTTGACTTCAAGGACCCCCAAATTCATATATACTTTTGGCCGCGGACCCCCATCTGAAAATGTTTTTGTGCCAGGGACCCTCATGCAAGATTTGTGTTGTTAAAATGGTCAGCTATTTTCAAATAGCCGTTGTATATAGAGTTAAAGTGATTGAACTGATTTTGATGCTATATTCATTCATTTGCAGGGGACCCCCTTGACCTTCCTCATGGACCCACCTTGAGAACCACTGCGTTAAAGGGATAGTTCACCCAAAACATGAATGAATTCATGGATATTTTTTGTTTTTGTCGCATTCCTAACCCAATAATGTGATGACCAGCAGACCGGTAGGCAGCGGTAGGAGACACAAAGGAGACTCTTTGTGTCTCCTACCGGAACCACTGCCGGTCATCAAATTATTGGCTCAGAAATGAGACAAAAATATATATATCCATGAATTCAAGTCTCCATGGGGTGACTTATCGATAGAAAAAAAGTCACATTTTTGGGGGTGAATTATCCCTTTAACATACATGGGCAACTGGCGGCCCGGGGGCCACATGCGGCCCCCACAGTCACTTAATGCGTCCCGCAGGTTAATATTCGGAATGCTGATATATTATTGATTTCAGCTGTTATGATTCCAAACATGTAAACATGACCCGCTTTAATAACTTCAGTCTATATCAGTAGCTTAATGACTAGTATTCAAATTCTATTGTCTTTTTAATGTCCAATATATTTGTATTTAACTAAGTTCAAAAAGTTAACATAATTATAACTAAATGCATTTGGAAATAAATAAACATGTTACTTTTCAGGATTCCAATTGAAAAATAGCAAAAAAATAATCAGGATTTCAATTCAAAAATTGCAAAAATAGCAGATCTACAAGCTCAAAACGCGTCGCGCTGCGACGCGTTTTGAGCTTGTAGATCTGCTATTTTTGCTACTTTTGTATGACATAGAATGGTGATTACGGCATTCATTTACGAAAAAAAGTTTAAATACAGCGATAAGAGGTTTCTGTACAGTATATGCAATGTGGCCCTCTGGAGTGAGTGTGGAAATATAGTGGCCCTCTCCTTCATCAAAGTTGCCCACCCCTGCCCTTTAAGGTAGCTGTCGGCGGCGGTAAGTGTTCTCAAAGCTGAACATCTTCTGTTGAATGGGCGGTGGGTACACTGTCGCGTCGGTTGTAGGGAAGCAACCGACGCGAGGGAAGCGTCGTTGTAGGGAAGCGTCGGATAGCAGTGGGCTTGTTGTTGAAGAAGACGTCTGTCGTGTCGGCTCTCAGGTGCATTCAGCAACTTTTTTTCACACCTTCCAACCGACTGATCGCCCGACTTCATTCGACTGCCAGTCTGCAGTAATCTGTAGTAGTCTGTTTGGTGGAGACCTTTAGACAACAACGCTTCTAATGCACCTCAGGCCTAGTATAGCCTTCCCAGATCAGAGTGGTGTAAAGACAAAATGGTGTTAATTTTGTTAAAAGTGTTAATTCTGATGTAGTTTTAGTCAGTCTTTTTTTAAATTATGTCATATGTTAATCATCTGAAATGTTTTACTTTTAGTCTAGTTTTAGTTGACTAAAACTACAGTTGCTTTAGTCTACAAAAAAATATTTTTTGGCAGGGTTTGATGGGGTTGCCTGAATTATACTTAGCTATGTGCCGAAAATAGCTGATCTTCAAGCTTGAATGATTCGGAGCTGACACCCGCACACAACCGAGTATACAATGACTCGTCTTAATTCTACTGGCGCTCTTCTCCACTAGTACCTCCCTAACATTTTAGTCTAGCTTTTATTTGTTGACAAAAGTGTCAATATATTTAGTCCTAGTGTTTGTCATCATAGCTTAGGTTTTATTTAGTTTTTATTTAGCTTTTGTCAGCGAAAAACAGGTTGTCAACGAACATTTTCCGTCATGGTTTTAGACGACAAAATGAACACTGCCCTGGTGATAGCTGCCTTCGTACCCACTACCCAGCATTGAGAACTGCAATCAAATCCATCCTTCCCAATTTCACTCAATACTCATTTGCATTGCATTGTTTGCGTTGCGTTGTTTGCATGTTTTGATATACATGGGGCGGCCATAGCTGAGTGGTTAGAAAGCCCGCCTAGAGAGCCAGAGGCCCTGGTTGCCCCAGGTACGATTCCAGGCCAGGCCAGCAAATGTGTCGATGAAATGAAATTTGTCCCTGAGCAAGACTCTTAACCCCTAATTGCTCACAGGCCCTCCTTGGAAACAAGATCGCAAGGACTTTCATGAACGGACCTGTTAAAGGTGTACTGTGTGTGAATCTGAATATTAGATTTTTCAGAATGGGTAAATATTGTTTTCCGCGTGTGTGTGTGTGTGTGTGTGTGTGTGTGTGTGTGTGCGTGTGCGTGCGTGTGCGTGTGTGAGTGCGTGTGTGCGTGCGGTTGCAGCCTCTATAAAGGACTGTACTGTACATTGCCAGACACAAGCCGTCTGGTGGATCTGGTCTCAGATAACATCAGAGAAGTAACAGGAAAAGGACAACAAAAACAATGCAGGAACACAGTGCTGTAAGACTGCTTTGATCACAGTCGCACAGATGGGAGACACACCAGGTTGAGGCT
>NC_139941.1:6831254-6861254 GCF_963454915.1 Gymnoscopelus microlampas | reverse complement strand
CGTGGGCTTCATCCTACCGTAGGCTAAAATTTCACGTCTGGTCGGGACCAGTTGTTGACTTTAGCTGCGCCCGTTTATTCCATTCTAGACCTGCGGAGCAACATTGTCTGACTGTCTGACAGGCATCTAGACACATAATCCACTCCTAAATGTTTATCTACACTAATAAATAATCCCTGTGAAAATATAGCATTTTATAAAGTAATTTAAACAAACTGCTTTAACAGTCATTCAGATAAGATTGCAGATCTGGCTGCATTGAAAATAGCAGATCTACAAGCTCACAAGCGACGCATTGTGAGCTTGTAGATCTACTATTTTCAAAATATAGGACCGCTTTTGCGTCTGGAGCTAACTCTATGGTCGGGAGTCCCGCGGTCTGGACTCCCAACCATCTTTTCATGGACAGTGAGGTCTACAAACTTACAGTATAGGGACGTAAGTTCCTATGGTATGGAGTTATGTCATAGAGAGTTATATAGGCTACAACCTGGCTGGGTTAAGGATATAAACCTGACGCTCCAATCTCTTATAACGTGGGTGGCGGCACGGGATCACTGCAGTCTGCAGTGCAGACCGCCCGAGTCTCATGGGGAATATAGCCTACATGACTGCTTTAGTGTAACTCGAACGCGCACTGCTCGTAATGGGGTGAATAAATATACAAACGTATTCCATTCATGGCGATGTGAGTGGTATCATAATATGTCATTCATGTAGGCTACAAGCCTATGTGACTGCCAAAAATTGTACCATAACGGATTATGAAAGACACAGTTGGGCGCATGTGTGTGTGTGAGAGAGAGAGAGAGGCGTTTGCATGTGTGCGTGCGTGCGTGCGTGCGTGCGTGCGTGCGTGCGTGCGTGCGTGCGTGTGTGTGTGTGTGCATGTGTGACTTGACAGGCAGCGAGGCGAGGCGAGCCAACGAAACTCTTTCTTTGGTCGTATTCTGGTTCTTCATGTCGTAAAATCGGGGTGTTTCGAGAATATTTAAGGGCGTGTTATTTAAATGACGCTCGTTTTCAGACGTGAGATTTATCAAGGCTGGGACCAAATGTACGCTCGGATTGGCTGTGTAGGATTCGTTGATAAATGTGACTTCGACGTTGGTGTACGGCCGAATATATGGAAAAATATACACCGGTTTATACGCTGCGTTAATAAATGAGGGCCACTGTGCCTAACCCTAACCTTAACCCTAACCTCACAAACACTATCTTAACCCTAACCATAACCATATAACTATAGCCTCACAGAAACTATGCCTCACATTAATAAGAACCAGTATGCGCGCGCAGGCCGGCACCAAATGAACCCCACCGCTCATAAGATGCAATGTAAAAGTGGTCACAGCCTCACGTGTAAAAATGAATCCCATCAAACTTTCAGATGCTGTTTTTCTCCCAGTGTGGAGGAAGAATGTTTAGGATCTTTACTGTGATCTCTCGCTCTTGAAATATATAATCCTTGGTTTCTGTTGTGTGTAAACAATCTCACCACTCAAACAGAGAGCGTCTCCTTTCAAATCCCAATGGTTCTATTGAGCCCCCCGCCCACAGGAGTGGCCCAATTCTCTCACAACTTGCTACAAAAATCGCTCATGAAAAACTATATAATCTCCTACATTTAATTTTCCACCTTCACATGTGTCTCCTTCTCTAATAATCAAAAAGTGCTATATATTTCATCTCGCAATTTACTTCCGGATGGTTCGTTTTGCACCTTTTTTGCCACATCGGTCACGGGAAAGAAATAAGCGCTGGCGTGGTCTATGGAAACAAGCCCAAAAGTGCACCCAAATAAGCCCAATATCGCTTATACAAACAGTCAGACCTGGCAACGCAGCCTACGCCAATCATGGGTGAGAGATCTACAAGCAATGGGGCAGAGACGCCACCGTATCTTAGCAACAACGACAGCGCTCACTCTCATTGGCCGTGTCATTGCCAGGAGCAGTTTCCAGACAATGGCATCGCAGAGAGCTTGCTGTAGCCATCACATTCAGTCGCAGCAACGACGGACAGGGAGCTGTGATAGCTGGCATGTAGCTAACACTAACGTCGCTGTCATGCCTGCAGCGGCTGTGCAATCACTTTGTCAACAATGCACGTTCGTGCGGCGAATGTTAGTATTGCTGCTCACTTAGTCCATTGTACATGGTGTATATTGTCGGCCTTGTGTGGCTTGTGGAGAACTGTGTAGCTCCACTACAACTCCAGTTACTAATGTAATGGCAGGACCGCCCCGTGCAACGCACGTTTAGGCTGCATTATGGTAATGTTGTAATTTCACATAAATTCAGTCCAACTACGGCAGTGGCTCACAACCTTTTCAGGCCGCGCCCCCCCCCCCCCCATTTTGTTTGACTCCGTTCCACAAGTCAATATTGTGAAAATAGCATATCTACAAGCTCAAAACGCCTCACGTTGAGAGGCGTTGTAAGCTTGTAGATCGGCTATTTTCAACATGTTTGCCTCTTTCTTACATTATTTGACAATTTGGCCAATGTTTTATAGTATAGTTTGTTGACTACTTTTGTTGCAGTAATGGTCTTTTCCTTTACTTTCGTTGTTTTATTTTCTCCGCCAGGCCGAAAGGCATGGCGCCAGAGTTTCTTTTACCCCCTGTCCGTCCGTCCGTCCGTCTGTGGCTAGCTAATCTCCCGCATCGTTGGCTTGATCCCAGCAAAACTGTGCACACACACTCCCTGGATGCCAATTCTGAACCTCTGGCCCATTTTTTTCACATGCCCCTGTTATAGTGCCACCATCGCTTTTTGCAATACACATTTTTTTCACAGTACTCCTACATATTTTGTCCAAACATCACGCAAATCGGTACACAGTATCTCTATAGTCATTAAAAAAAACGGCTCTTTCAGTTTTCTCATATTCCATCCTGACTGGCTAAAAATGGCTTCCAAAGTTTGCAGAACTGCTCCGTTTTCACCAAAATGCCTCAAATTATGCACACAGCATGCACTTTCCGTGCAACTTCGCACCCACATTCCCACAAAGCCGAGGAAGAAATTCCACTGGATATTTTTCTAATCAGCCTCATGGTGGCGCTATAACAGCCCAATTTGTGTTTTACCTATAACTGCACCAATCTGTGTAAAACTTTGTATGTGAATCTCTAGAGGTCAAGGACAAACCTATTGCCCTGCATTTTCCACATCTACCTTTTATAGCGCCACCAGGAGGCCGACTTATGTAAAACATCTTTCTTTACATTACTCCTTCCGATTTTATCTAAATTTAACACAAATCGGTACACATGATCTCTACAGTCATGTGATCAAGACGGATCTGTTTAATTTTTCATATTCCATCCCGATTGGCTAACATTCACATCTACAGAATGCAGCGTCCCATTGCGGTCAACTTTGCACGCACATTCACACTATGTTGAGGAACAAGTGCTACCATTTAAAATTGGCCTGTGGGGGGTCCCCACCGACAGGTTGAGAACCACTGTATTAGGGGAGAGTCAGTGAGAGCTGGATAAACGAGGTAAAATGTGTCAAAAGGAGTCTGTACGGCTGTCGATAAATGAACACATGACGTCGGTGGGAGAGGAGATATTGGGTCTTTTGGACACACAGCAGCGTGGTGCTGATGTTTGTTGTGTGAAGCAGCTTAATGTCAGAGTGTTTGTGTTGGAGCGCCTCAGTGCGGCTGCAGAGTTCATGTGCAACCTCTTCCAGAGAGAGATAGAGACACTAGAAACTCTGCTGGAGAAAAAAAAACACTCTGTTGGGCATTGACTTTCATATGGACATTGCTCTACACACTGCAGGTATGTCTGTTACACACACAAAATCAAACTACACACTACAGGTATGATGCAGCGTTTGCATTCCAGCCAGCACGCCAGCGTACTTCCCATATGGTTTCAAGGTGGGCTAAACCATATGGACCCCATGTCGCCAATGTCAGCGGGATCCACTTCAGTCCCAACTGGGATGCCCTTGTGGGACATAGGTGTGTTCTACCTGGGCCTTAGGTGGGCCCCACCTAGCCAATTCTATGTGGGGCCGAGGTGGGTCTTAACTGCGATGCCCATGCGGGCTATAAGTAGCTTCTACCTGGCCCTTAGATGCGCCCCAACTAGCCACGTTTATGTGGGACCGAGGCCGGTCCTAACTGGGCGCGACGCGAGGCCCGCGTAGCGGGCCGAGCTTCTAGTAATAGCAATTTAAAGCAGTTGTCCCCCAAACCCCTCCTCCAGTGGCTGTCATAAAATAAAACGAAGGGAGCCTCTGATCATGGCACCGGAACCTGCTTGGCTCACGCAGCTGCAGCCCGTCAAGCCTAATTTATGCTCCGTCCCGCAAAGATGTCGCGTGCAGAGAACACGCAGAGAATAGCAGACCTCCAAGCTCACAACGGTCGCATCCGTGACGCGGTTGTGAGCTTGTATGTCAGCTACTCTAAGCACGCAATACTGTTGCGTGATGAAGTATATATGACTTGGTAGGGCGCGCCTCAATAGCCAACACACAAAAGGAGGTTGAATGAACTGAAAACCAAGACAACAGGTTTGGGGATCTGTTGGGAATTGATTACATGAAACAGTCACCTGTGCGTCCACTTTCAATGTTGGTAAACAAATAATTGGTATATAACCTCACAAACACTATGCCTAACCCTAACCTCAAAACCACGCAAACAACCCACCTAGGTGAAACGCCGGGAAAGGAGATTTGCGCATACTGTAGTAACGCGAGCTCCACCAATCACAGATGTCGCTGCTACACATTAGGTGGCTACAGGTGGAGGTATAGGATTGTGGGTAGTGAAGTTTTTCTCCATGACATTGCGAATGAATGAATGTTTTTTCTCACAGACATGCTTCGCATGTTATTGTCACAGTCTCTGTCTGTGTCCTTGTGTTCTCTGTGTGTTTGTGTCTGTGTCTTTGTGAGTGGGCGTGTGTGTGTGTGTGTGTGTGTGTGTGTGTGGGCGTAGGCATGGCTCCAGCTTCCAGCTTGGCACACCTGTTACCAGTTCCCTCATCATCTCCCTCACCTGCCTGCCATCAGCTCACCACCTCCACAGTCTATAAAGCCCTGTGTGGTCTTCTCTCGACAGGCTGCCATATTGTTTCACAATCTCAGATGTGTGGTAACGCTTCTTGCCAGTAAACCTCTAGTGTATAGTGAATCCTTGTTGTTGCTCCTTGTGTTCTTGGCAAAAAAGGTTACCACTTAAGTGTGTGTTCAAAAAAAATTTAGCAGATCTACAAGCTCACAATGTATCGCAAAAACTCATGTGTTTTTGCCTGTGTTTTCACCTGTAATGATATGCCCACAAAATACGTTTTAAAGTGATTAATGTGAATTAATGTTTGCAGAAATAAAACAAGTGTCTTTAAGAGTCAATCTAAAATCAGATTAATCAAAAAAAAAAAAAAAGAGCTGTGGAGATATTCAATTCAATCATTATTTCAGACTCAAGGTCCATATCACATACCAGATGATGAAATACACCACCAATAAATAAGATAAAAACAAAACGGAAGAGGAAAAAACGATCAGAACCTCTTCACAGGGTTGATTAAAATCACAATAGTTGTCAGACTCTTCTAAACGACACATTAATTCATACATTAATTAAAAGGGCTTGACAGGTAGGTAACCCCAAGTTCAGGGGTACAGCTGTCTGGCGCTGTGCCATCTTGGTACCCTCACCAGCAACAGCAACCCAGAGGAAAAATCTGCTTCTCATTTTAATCTCAGATGCTTCTCTTGAGCAACCAGCTTTTATTTCTCATTTGAAGATCACTTAAAGATCACCTATGGATTTTATGGCTCCTAACTTGAATACTAGGATCCGTAAGCGAGACATAGGGGGAGACAGCGGTATATACATTAGAGCTGTATTTGAGAGATAGATGAGGAATAGACAAGATACAATAAGAGCTGTATTTGGGAGATAAATGAGACATGGGCGAGATACATTAAAAGCTGTATTTGAGAGATACATGAGACATAGGCGAGATACATTAAGAGCTGTATTTGAGTGATAAATGAGGCATAGGTGAGATCTCCCTATTGGCTTTGTTAAGTCTCTTTAGCTTCTCATTGAGACATACATTAGCAATAATTGAGATTTAATTTCCCATTTCTCATTGAGGTATAAATGAGTGAACATGCTAATAAATATTTAAAAAACAGCATTAATTGTGGCAAAAACACATTTATTGAAGTATCCACAAACAGCAGGCAGCTTTAACATATATTTATATGTACAAAAACAAAAATGTATTGGCATCAATTTACATAAAAGTTGAAACTTAGGTATACTGGGAGTGGGGAGACTAAAACTAAGACGAAAAATGTTCTACCTTTTTCCACTGACAAACTAAATGGAAACTAAATAAAAGCTATGATGACTAAATATACTGACAATTTCGTCAACAAATAACTAGACTAAAATGTTAGGAAGGGACTAGTGGACAAGCGATCTAGTATATGTCATCTTACAATTAGTTGCATGCTGAAAATTGCAGATCTACAAGCTCACGTGTCGCGGTGCAACGTGTTGTGAGCTTGTAGATTGGCTATTTTCAGCAAGTGTAAAAACAGTCATTACGACGGCATCAAGGCCCGACAAAATACATTTTTAGTCGACTAAATCAACTGTAGATTTAGTCGACTAAAATCTTATGACATTTAGTTGACTAAAACTAGACTAACACTAAAACATTCCAGGTGACTAAACTAAGTGAAAACTATTCAAGAGACTAATGACTAAAACTAAAATCTGCTGCCAAAAACACTGGGGAGTACATAGTCCTTTGCAGCACGGCTTCGGCACTTGTTGGTCATGGCTTTCTTCAAGCCCTCTTCACTGAAACCATTGGTCCATGATGCCAGAGAGGAACACCGCAAGACGTAGTCTGCAGACAGAGAAGATGACATGACACAAGTCAGTCAACATGGGTTTCCCCCGGTTAAATATATACATTTTAAAGACTATATGACTCTACAGACTGAGCACAGCATAGCCACAGACGAGGCCAACCTGGTTCAGAGTGTACTGTACGTCCCACCAGCGCAACATGTTGGAACATGCATTTTTTTTACTGCACAAAGGCAGCCAAATTGCCCAATGATAATGTATTGGTGACATCATAAATTGAGAATATAATTTACAAAACCAAGATTTGTCAAGGATCAAGTATATTTATATGTCCCAAGCTGGGCCTTTCACAGCAGATAATAAACGCCCTAAAACACAATACAGTAAGACAGACATGTGTATATTGTCACAAGATACCCCCAACAATCTTCTTAGCCCCCTTAAAAGGAGAATTCCATGCTAGAATGCTTTCTTACCTTTCTTTGTAGTTGTTACGTCCCCACCAAAGAGGTCCAGGTGTTTATTTTGTGCAAAAACTCCTTATTGCCTATTTCCCCTACCGTAGGCCCTCAATGAATTGCATTGAATGGGAATTGAATGGGGCTATGGGGTGTTGTGCTAATTCGCTTATTTCCATCGAAATAAGTAGTAAAGTGTGCCGCTTGGGATATTATTTACATTATGGAAAGAGGATATATACAAAAATAATAATAATTTTGAGCAAAAGAAATAAGCGAATTAGCACAACACCCCATAGCCCCATTCAATGCAATTCATTTAGGGCTCATGGTAGGGGAAATAAGGCCAATAAGGAGCTTTTGCACAAAATAACACCTGGACCTCTTTGGTGTGTACTTAACAACTACAAAGAAAGGTAAGAAAGCCTTTTAGTATGGAATTCTCCTTTAAGGGCATTTTTCTGTCTAATACCTAGATTATCATACCAGCAAATAGCAGCAAAGTATATGACAGATTCAATGAAGGCTCTATATCATTGATTTGTTTACCTGAAACCTGGCTAACTTCCTTAAACAGAAAAGGCACTGCTGGCCTTTCTTGCAAACAATTTCAGTATTGGAATCGAATTTCAGACGATTGTCGATTATGGTCCCAAGATATCTATAAGTGGTTACCAACTCCACTGACTGGCCATCTATAACACTACTCTGAGGAACTAGTGGTGTGACAAATACTTACTGAACAGTGCATCCCTCCTCGCCTCATCCAGTTTGTTCTTCCCCTCTGGGATGACACCATGCTTTCCGCATATGACGGCATTGCGGCACTCCTCATGGGTGAAGAACACCTCGAACAACGCGTGGAATAGCCTCTTGCAGTCCTTCCTGGCACGCTGGTGTATGGCTGCCAGCTGCACAGAGGAAATCAACTGTCCACAGCCTGTGAATAGAGAGCGAGCAATTAACCAACTGCATTTTAAGACATCAGTTTTGCACTTGTAAGGCTCAGCTACATTGACCCCTTTCTGCGCTCAGTGCACCATGAAAACAGACAACTGTGACCTTCTGAAAACTTCACTATCTAGTTGCAGCTCACAACACGGATCACTCGCTACCAAGAACGTCAGGTTCAGTGTGAAATGTATGGCAAACGTAAACATCCATACCTGGATATAGCTCCTGCTGCCCGAGACTGGACACTCCAGACTCTAGGTCACCAGGGTGATAAAGCCCTTCAGTGCGTCTAGTTGCTCAGAGCCTAGAACAAAGACAAAAAAATCTGAGTCTACTGAGTGTATTTGTAAAACAATAAGATTGAGTACTGTTCTATATAGCTCTACAGTATATTCTGATAGCAGTCATTGATGAGTATTTGTTCAGTAGCAGGGGTCGATCTCCCCTGCTCTTCAGTAAACAGAAAATGTAGGGATATTTTGGGATACCAAAGTTTTCCAGTCATGTCAGAGAACTCACAAAAGAGGTACAGGATAAAGTAAAGTTTCAAGTGAGACAAATAAATTAGCAGACAACTGAAAACTGTAACATTACAGGCAATAAAACTTACTGATACTGGAGAGCACAGTGGTTATCCTCCTCAACTGGAGCTGGAGCTTCTCCACCTCAAACCGACAAGAGTCGCAAGGCTGCCACCCTTGACCCTCTGGTATGCTCTGGTCCGATGGATTTGGTTGACCTGGAAAGATTGAAAGCACGTCAAAAACTGTAAAGAAAAGTAAAAAAAAAAAAAAAAGTAGAATGCAAAACTCATCTATGAATCCTGAATTTGAAGGACAACAGTGCCAAGTCTGCTGACACTTAGCTGAGGAACCACACCTTCTACTGGAGCATCACTGGACGGAGATGGAGGTTGCAGTACACTGGGTGTTTCTTGGTTCCACTGATCCAAGTCCATATATGTAGCTGCATACGGCTGTGCAGAAAAGAGAAAAGGCCCTTAATTGTACTTGGTCAAAAATCATCAAAACTATAGGCTACTATACAAGCTCATAGCGCAGCACCGAGTGCTGTGCTCCGAGCGTGTAGGTCTAAATGGGTTAAGAAAGACATACCTCATCAACAGGTCGGCAGGCCTGTGTAGAAGAGGCTGGAGGGTATGGCTGTAGATCGGGGTAAAAGGTATCACAAGGTTACAGAGACATAGAAAAGTAACCTTAGTTTGTAGTCTGTCAAAGATCTTTAAAAAATAGCTATGCCTTTATGCAATGCATTGTGGATTTTAGATAGACCAATCAAAAGCAATGTGGAATGTAATACAAGTCACAAATAAATTCAATCTAAAGAAAACATACCTCTTCAACAGGTCGACAGGCCTGTGTAGAGGCCGAAGGGCATGGCTGTAGACCATAGTTAAATGGGTCATAAGGCTGAGAGACAGAAAAATGACATTAGTTTGTAGTCTGTCAAAGATCAGTACAAATACATTTACTAAATGAAGTTGTGTTCAATGGAGTGTTGTGTTCATCACATAACATTCACCACAGTATAAATACACCCGAGATCAGTTGACTCAAATGAATTCCCCCCTCCTCCCCAACAAACCTTCTCATCCACAGCTTTGCCCTGCGATACTGTTAAATTTGAGCAGAAGGTGTGGTCTCTTACTACTAGTGAACCAACACTTACAGTATATCTGAAATGTTACAAAGTCACAACTTAAATGTAGACATTAAATGGAACATTTTACCGTGTCAAGAGCTGGGCAGAGGGCCTGGGGAAAGACCGGTGTGGCCCAAGGGCTAGCCCCACTTGAAAACGGATCATAAAGCTGGAGACATAGCAAAATAACATTAGCGGTAGTTTGTAGTCTGTCAAATTGAAAATCTACAGCCAATTGTAGATTAACTAACCAACACTTACGACATTTTTATCTTTAACCCATTTTGTACGGGACTCCTTTTGGTGTTTTAAGCATTATGTTATACTTTAGCTATTGAAAAATAGCAGATCTACAATCTCATAGCCCGGCACTTTTTGAAAAAACGTGAAAATGTAGTGCTTTGTAAATGTAAAATGTATATCTTTGGATATATTTTTTCAGAGCGTTTTTAACTGACATCTTTGCTTCAGGGGGGTCCCTGGAACAACATATTTTCAGATGGTGGTCGGCGGCCAATTACATATAATCTTGGGGGTCCTTGACATAAAAATGTTTGAGAATGACTGACATAGAAACAGGGTTTTTTCAGAAAACTGTCAGGACATTTTTTTTTCAGAAAACTGTCAGGACATTTGTAGAATCGTTCCCAGGTCTAAATGGGTTAAGTAAAGACCTTACATAGTATTGAAAAGAACATTGTACCGTGTCAGGAATCTGTGGACAGAAGCTCTGGGTATGGACTGGTGTGATGGCCTTAGGGCTTGCTAGCTGTGGTGCAGACCATTGAGCAGAAGGCTGGAGAGACATGAAATCTAACATTAGAAAAAAATATCTGAAAATAAACCAAAACAAAAAAAGAGAAAAAGGGCGTGGAACCAAAACTCTTGAGGCATAAAACTCACACGGCAAACAAGTCCGTTAAGGAGATGTCAAAAGTCCATTCAGGCAGGATGTCTAAACCAGCAGGCATCCACCGGGGTGAGGAACTCATGGTTGGAAATCAGTGACATGACAATCTGGAAGGGCACAAAAAAGAACAATATAAGTATTGAAAGCTGATTATGAGGTGTAGGTGGGAAGACAAGCAGAGAAGGTCAGGTATCTACAGGGCTGAGAATTGGGGACAGTTGTCATGTGAGACAGGTGATGAGGAAAGGTGTGTGGACAGTTAGAAGATGGCAGGTCTGGGGAGGTGAGGGGCAATCCAGAAACTGCCCTGTGATCCTTTCTTCTTACATTAGTTGACTTTCCCTTTTCTGAACAACACCTAATAGGTAAAGTCCTTTTGCACACCTACTTACAAAGGACATGCAGTTACACAGGAGATGACAGCCAACGTAGAGAAGAAAATAAGTGGTCCTGCACACCATATTCAATTACTTAAGATTTATTTGCTTAACTACCTAATGAAGGTCAGCTAATCGAAACGTTCTTACAAATAGATAAATAAAATGTAACTTAAGACAGTGTTCTGACCACTTCTTTACTTCTGAACAACTCCTAAAATCAGAGCCTGAGATAGAGATCTAAAAAAAACTAATTAAGTAATAAAACTCTACTAAAATATGACCATGACAATGTCATTCATATAGTGGGGAAGAGAATGGTCCAAATGTTTTGCACATAACTTACACTCAAAGCCAATCGAAGTCCATCAATTGCTTCAGGAGGGAGGAGACAGGAGGACAAACCCACTTTTCTGGCTGAGCAGCTTTGTTGTTTGGTGCCACCACCAAATTGCGCCAATGGGTTGATCCCAACGAAACATCTGAAATCACAAAACACATATGGAAAAGGTGCACTCACAGCTGTTCTACAAGAGAGCACATCTTTTGAGTTACACATGATGGTTCTACTTCAAGCAGAAAGTTACCTTTGAATGAATTCCAGTGTGTAACAGGCGTGCTCCTCCTGGTACACCAAAGTTGTAATAACTGGAAAACTGCCATTCCAGCCAGGAAGTTGATCTGTGGAGCCACAACGACCGACCTCAATGCTCAGCATCCATTGTGTAGCTGTGAGAACTTCACCTAAAGATAATTTGACATATATGGTTTGCATGTTAACAGTGTTTGTCTGTTGCTTTCCACATAACAATAGACTGTTAAACTAAAACATGACCTCCATATAGTCTCCGTATTTGCAATGCTTTAAAACAGATTAGAAAAAAACAGTAAAAGTGTGCAGACTAAACTCAGTGTTAATTTAACTGTCTTAAGCAGGGGTCTTCAACAGGGGGTCCTCAGAATAACTACAAGGGGTCAGAATTACTACAGGGGGTCCACCAAATCTTTGTGTGATATGATTATATGTTAATTTAACTGTCTTAAGCAGGGGTCTTCAACAGGGGGTCCGGGACCCCAAGGGGGTCCTCAGAATTACTACAGGGGGTCCGCCAAATCTTTGTGTGATATGATTATTTATTTTACCTTAACCAATTGAACCTTAGCATCCCTTTTGTGAGGAGAACTTTAGCCAAAAATAGCAGATCTACAAGCTCACAACGCCTCACGCTGCAAGCTTGTAGATCAGCTATTTTTGGCAAAGAGGGAAAAAGAGCACACCAAGTAAACAAAAAAAGTTGAATCTGAAACACAATTTTATACAATATAGAGGGGGTCCCTGCCTCATCTCTCTCTCAGCTAGGGGGTCCATGGCCTGAAAACGTTGAAGACCCCTGGTCTTAAGGATCCATTCATTCCATTGGTACATTTGTACTCTCTTTCCCTAAATTAAATGATTTTACTTTGTACTGTAGGTTCAAAACAAAATTCATAGATGTAATAATAATAATAATAATAATAATAATAATAATGAATTACAGTCAAAACAAATGAGGCCAACATTAGCTCTCACTGATGTGGTCTGATTTATACCTGAAATAAACAATGACATCATGCACCACATGGAAATTAATATGCTAATGCCATGTCTAAGACTGTGTTGCACGCCCCAAAAAAACTGATTTGAAAGCTCACAATGCGTCGCTGTGAGCTTGTAGATCAGTGATGTTTGGGCATGCGTGAGTCTGTAACCCCCTGTATTATGACAGTCATGACGAAACTTCAACCTGGTGTTTGCACGTTCTCCATGTAATGCCCTACATCTACATTAACGTTCAGATTTCAAATATAAAGTGCTTACCCCATGGCCACGGATGTTACAATCCACTTCGGGTCGGTGTAAGTACCCGTATATTCCGGATTGTTAAAAAAAAAGCATTTTAATCCGATCGGTGGCCATTTTGTCATAGAGTTATAATGTAACAGAGTGCAGTACTCCTCCCAACCGATAGGGTCAAGTAGTTGAAAGCGTACAGAAATACGGAGAAAATGGCCATCGATCGAATTAAAATGCTTTTTATTGAACAATACAGACGATACGGGTATTGCCGAGTGCCCGAGTAGACTTGTAACATCCGTGACCATCGATTGAGCACTTTATATTTAAAATCTGAACGTTTATGCAGATGTACAGGTTGTAAATGGAGAAAGTGCAAAAAACTGGTTGAAGTTCGGCCGTGACGCTCGTGACGGACGAGCGTCGTGTGATCCATAGCTAATACACGACAAATGCACGACGTTTACGATACTAACAAGTTGGATAACACACTTTAATTCCATAAAGTAATTCATCTTACCTGTTATCTAGTAGAGTAGAAGCACGGAAGCAACTGGTTTGTAAATAAATGTTCTCTTAGCCGACGGTTAGTTTCTCTGGCTGAACCCGACCGGCCGGTTCAAAACTGATAAGCTCCGCCTTGAACAGCTGCGTGACGTAATGACGTAATGTCGCACTGTAGGTCTGGTCAGGTTCTCAACCTGTGGGTCGGGACCCCCAGGGGATCCCCACCTGATTGGGGGGGATCTGTAGGTGGCAGTGACAGTGAAGTGACAATTTAAGTAGGCCTAACCCTTTTAATACCTAAAAAAAAAAAAAAATACTGCATCAAAAGTAATCAACAAACTATATTAAAAAAATGGTTGAAGAAAAAAAAGAAAATAGCTGATCTGCAATAAGAAGTTATAGATTTTTGAAATAGTTCAAAGTTAAGCTTTTCTCACATTTTTCAAAAATATTTTTTTTAAATTAAAAAACATGTTTTCAGACTCAAAAGAGGACGCTGAATCGAATAGGCTAGGTCTCGATTTTGTATGACCCTTATAAAGTGGTTTAAACAAGCCTTAAAATTTCATAAACTTGGAAGCTTTTTTCACAAACATATTATTATTATTATTATTTTATTTTGACCCTTCCACCCTCAAATTTAGATCATTTTGAGTCGAATGGTAGGTTACACAATAGTCTAGTATTGTTTAATAGGGAAGTTATAGATTTTTGAAATAGTTCAAAGTTTATCTTTTCTCACATTTTTTAAAAATATTTTATTTTTAAATTTAAAAACACTTTTTCTGACTCAGAAAAGGACGCTGAATTGAATGGAATAGGTCTCGATTTTCTAGGACCTAGGGAAATACAAAAGCTCACCAAAAAGATTGGACGTTGACTTTTGTCACAAAAGTTAGCACAAAATCTGGAACTAATCGCTCCAGATATTTTTTAAAAATCTAAAACTTCTCTCCATCCATATTGAGAGTAAGCCGGATATTTTGGCACCAGCCCTGATTTTTTTTGACACTGATAAAGCTCAAAGTTCAGCGAAAAGACTGCAAAGGTCAACTCTTGCTAAAATTTTAGAAATTATATTTTTCTTCGAGACTCTGGTTTTAGACAAATATGATGACACTGATTCCAAATATTTACGTTTTATTTTTCTCGGAAAACAGGAAGTGCCTCAAAAGGCCACTTCCTGGTTGGTTTTAGGGTGTTCCAGGCCCGTGATTTCCCCGATATATTTTTTTCCTAAATCTACACGTAAAATAATGCCAAAAGTCGAGATGATCAAACCCTGATATCAAATCATGATTTAATTATCCTTTAATTGGCTATGGTTACGGCTTCGCTATCTTGCTCAATATCTCGAATAAGATAAGGACTTAGGGTCCACTTTTTGGATATGTTGTAGAACTGGCTGAGACGCACGCATGGATGTCTTGTTTGTCCCGTTACGGCACTTTTTTTTTTTGACTTTGTCCTTTGGTATGGTCTTAAGGTTTAAGACTCTATGAGCCTTCCAAAAGTATAGAAGGTCAACTTAGGAGTGTCGTACCGTGACAAACAAGACATCCTCGTGTGCGCCTTAGCGAGTTGTACAACATATCCAAAAGGCGGATTCTAAAGATGTATGGTTATTGAGATATATCACTTTATTGCACGTATTAACTTGACATTGGACCCTAGCCAATTCTCTCGTAGAAGCGCTGCTGCGCTGAAAATAGCAGATCTACAAGCTCACAACGCGTTGCGATGCGACCTGTTGTGAGCTTGTAGATCTGCTATTTTCAAATAGCCAATGCAGCCATACAGATCTGCAAGCTTAACCGAATGACTGTTAAAGAAGTTTGTTTAAATTAGTTTATAAAATGATATATTTTCACAGCGATTATTTATTAGTGTAGATATACATTTATGAGTGGATTATGTGTCCAGATGCCTCTCAGTCAAACAATGCTTGCTCCGCAGGTCTAGGATGGAATAAACGGGTGCAGCCAACGTCAACAACTGGTCTCGACCAGACGTGAGATTTCAGCCTACCGTAGGATAAAGCCCACGTCAGGATATATTGATAAATGCCGAAAGGTGCGGTGATCTCGCCGTACGCCCATTATTTGGGCTGCACCGCGTTGATAAATGAGGGCCAAGGTGTGGGCCAACATGCATGCTGTTCAGTTTGTCTTTCAGAAGGGGGGGGGGGGCTGTATGGTGTTAAAGGCGCTTCGAAAATCAAAAAATAATATCCTCACAGCACCACTTTCCTTGTCCAGGTATGTACTGTAGTCGAAGCTATTGAGGTCAGAATTAAAATCCCTGTATAAGGTTGCAGGCACCCCAACTTTAAGGTGGTTCCCTAGGCCTAGTAGAGCCTAGGGAAGTTGAATCGCATTCATTTTAATTGTTTATGATACTAGTCACCTATTTCTTGGATTATGAACGTTGTCCCAAACGTTCATAATCTATCACGTGGTTTCCCAGTTTTTGTTGCCAGACCCAGGGGGTCGGCCTACATGAGGCTTTGTCCGTCCCCCTTTCGTCCATACATGGGCATAACTCGGTCCCTTTCGTCCTTACATGGGCATAACACGGTCTGTCCCCCTTTCGTCCATACATGGGCGTAAAAGTCTGTCCCCCTTTCGTCCATACATGGGCATAAAAGGGAATTTATTCTGGGTCTGGCAGAACCAGGTCTCCTGGTCTTGTTACTCTCCGCCAGGAGAGTATTGTTATCACTGCGTTTTCACTTTCTAAACATGACACACCGATTGGTCAAGCCTCACGTGACACGTGAAATACTGTGATCTGATTGGCTAGTGACGACATGATGCCTATATATACATGGCATCATTTTGACAGTGTCTCCGCCACTGTCAAAATGAGGTAAGACGGGAACCATGAAATGGCTGCATGGCTGATACATAATTGGCAGATAGGACAGATAGGACATTTATATAGACAAGAGGGATATGACACTTACACAGACAGGACGGACAGTGTACAGACAGGACGGATAGGACACTTATACAGACAGGACGGATAGGACACTTATACAGACAGGACGGATCGGACACTTACACAGACAGGACGGATAGGACACTTACACAGACAGGACGGATAGGACACTTACATAGACAGGACGGATAGGACACTTATACAGACCTTCGCGACCTTCGAACCAACACAAGTCTTCTGGCGGAGAGTTGTGCTCCGAGGAGCACTTTTTCTAGTTGTATTTGTATTTCATAGTAAGTCCCAGAAATAATGAATTAATTCCTTATTGGTGTCAAATTAGATATCCTGAAGGCTTTAACAAATTGTTAATAATAACTGAAATTAAATTACTGATACTGGACATTTTGTCTTGTGGAAAAAGGAGAAATGTCCAATTACATTGGACTTTTTTAGATTTGAACATAAATGGTAAATGGTGCATTTATATAGCGCCTTTATCAAAGGCACTTTACATAGATTGTGCATCAATTCACCCATTCACACACCGATGGCGGCGGAAACCATGCAATGCACCAACCAGCACATCAGGAGCAATATACTGTAGAGGTTCAGTGAAACCGGGTTTGAACTGGCAACCTTGTGGTTACCATCCAGCCACAGTGAGCCACTCTACCCCTGAGCCACTGCCACCCATAAATATGAATAACTCTGCTTATAATGACTTAACTATTATATAATTGATATGTGCTAATTGGATCACCAAAATGATTTGTCTATGATGAATAATAAATTAAGGAGTCTTTTGAGTCATTTCTAGTGGTCAGACTTTGGTAGACTTTTGATATGTTATGGATAATTAAGGTCTGGTGCCTATCTGAGTCTTATGGGATTTGATCGATCTCAGTATTAAAGAGCTCTAAATGAGATTATGTTGAGCTCTCACTCTGAGCTATATTTGAGAAGCAACAATTCTGCTATACTGAGCAACATTTAAGCCATTTTTGATATCTCCTGTATAGCTCAACAGAGCTCCATCTGAGACATACTGAGTCTATTTCTCAGGAGAAAACAATGAGAAACATACATTTGAGATGCAACAATGCTGCTACATTGAGCAACATTTAAGCCATTTTTGAGATATCCTGTATGGCTCATCAGAGGTTCCATCTGAGACATACTGAGTTTATTTCTCAGGAGAAAACGATGAGAAACAGGAGCCATAAGCTGAAATCTCCTTTTTGCCTCACATTTATCTCATTTATGGCTTAAGAAACAAATGAGCCAGAGATGAGAGCTCAAACTTGGATTATGCTTTCCTCTGGGAAAGCATCATTGTATGCAACCTTTAGTTTTTGCACCATAGGTGATCATCAGAGATGTAATGTCCAAGGTACTTAGTCTCACTGCACACAAAAAGAATGTTACTACTGAGAATAAAATTAGGAAACCGCCTTTTTATCCGCTTTACTTCGCACAATCATGATACTGCTCTTCTTGACGTTAAACTTAATATTAAAATCAATGCCGCTCTGGGAACAAATCCTCAGAAGCTGTTGTAAGCCTGCACTGTACGGGGAAAAGATAACCAAATCACCTGCGTACATAATATGGTTGACAACAGTAATAATAGTATTTTCCTAGACAAATCATCCATGTACAGATTAAACAAAAAATGTAGATAAAATCCCACCTTGTCGGACCCCATTACCAACATAAAGATCATCAGACACAGTATTGCTCCACTTCACATGCATAGTCTGTCTGATGTGCATACTGTACCAAAAGGCTAAAATCCTAATTATGTACTTGGGTAGCCTACCCCTCTTTTACCCCTCTTTGGCACATCTTATCAAATAATTTGAAATGATGCAGTCTATTAAATGCCCTAAAATCAACAATAAAACACAGAAACATGGTGGAACTTTGACTTTTATATTTTGCTATAATGTCTCTTAAAGACAAAATACACACATCTGTGCCGTGTTTTCTTTTAAACCCAAACCAGCTGTAGTAATATACATTTCCAGCCTGTTCAACAGGGGGTGCTCCTTCCATTCCGACATCTCGCCACTCCGATTAGTGGCTTCCGCGTGCGGTTAGGGTTAGGTATAGGGTTCGTTAACGTCGGAAAGGCGAAATGCACCCGTTCAACAGAATTTTCTCCAGCACTTTCGAGAGTACTGTATGCTCGCTAAAGCAATAGGTCTGTGATTATCCATGCCATTAATTTTCCCTGCTTTATCCTTGATGAGTGGAAGGAAGCACAGACAACATGGAATCTGGTAAGACACCATGATATGAATAAAATGCCATATTTCTTTGGGCCGCTTCCTTACTTCCTTCACAGGTGTTACCAATGATACTAATGAAGGCTCTGTTCCATTTAGTGTATCACAATGGTTCTCAAACCTTTTCATGTCAAGGATAACTGAGAGTGTATGGAACATAATGGACTGGGTTTGCGGGGTCCATTTGGTTCCATGTGTACACTCTCAGAGTTACACACCCGTAAGGAACCCGTTCAAGGAACCATGAGGGTCCCTGGACCACACTTTGAGACCCACTGGTGTAGCAGAGTGTTTCCAGTGAGCCAACATGCACAATATCAGCACCCTGACTCTGTTTGACCAGAATGGAACAGAGCCTTCATTAGTATCATTGGTAACACCTATGAAGGAAGTAAGGAAGAGGCCGGATTTCTTTCCAATATGGTTGCTGTGCTATCTCAGCTGTCACGTCGTAGAGTTGTAGATCTGTGTGGTGTCCAGACGGCTGCTAACACGACCCTCTCTCTGACATGGATGCATAATTCACTTTACTTACACATGTATAGTACAAACAGTAGCAACATCATGTCACTGTTCAGTGTGCAAAATGTTTGTGGCACAAATTATATCTTCTCATAAATATGGTATCTTTCTTAAATGTTTCTCCATCTTGAAATACTACTCACAGGGTGGTTTGGGGTGAGTTGTGTGTTTGAGTGTGTGTGTGTGTGTGTGTGTGTGTGTGTGTGTGTGTGTGTGTGTGTGTGTGTGCGTGTGCGTGTGCGTGTGCGTGTGCGTGTGCGTGTGCGTGCGTGCGTGCGTGTCAAAAAGTATATTAAGTAGATATTACTGGTCCTCACCAGAAAAATGGTTGTTTTATGGTTACAAAGGATTTTTAGAGATAGATTTACAATTGGTTAGGGTCAGGATTGTGTGCGTGTGCGTGTGCGTGTGCGTGTGCGTGTGCGTGTGTGATGTGATGTGAAGTGAAGTGTTTAAAAATGGATTTGTCTGAATTATTAACTCTGTTATTTTAGTGTCAGCGGCGCTCGCCAGTGATGTCTGGTTGTCACGGCGACATGGGCTCATAACGGCTCTGCAGCTGAGACCTCTGGAGAGAGTGACAGACAGACAGACAGACAGACAGACAGACAGACAGACAGACAGACAGACAGACAGACAGACAGACAGACAGACAGACAGACAGACAGAGAGAGAGAGAGAGAGAGAGAGAGAGAGAGACAGACAGACAGAGGGTGGCAGAGAGACAGACAGACAGACAGACAGACAGACGGTGGCAGAGAGATAGCAGAAAGGCTTTTCAATTCAATTTGTCCCACTGATGTATTCTACAGTCATTGGAAATGGTGTGGGGGTACAACAACATGATATAATAAAAATCAATGTAAACAAACAATAAGTGCACTATCAAGAATTGCCAACGAGCAGACTTCATTTCTCAGAGAGACAGATATTGCACCGGCTGCTGTTCAATATTTAAATAAATCAATTTGCCACCGTCTGCGGTTGCACTGTATCGCTCTCCACACAATGCAGAAATCAAAGACAATTCTTATTATAAAGATGATTGTTCTATTGGATTTAGAAATGGGGGATATGGTGAGAGCAAAACAACAGAAAATCACCGGAGGATGAGAATAATGTGGAGAGTAAATTATCCACTTAAAATCCTACTGCAGGGGTCTGCAATGGGGTTTTTTTTCGGGGCCAAGGACCCCTTAGCTGAGAGAGAGATGAAGCAGGGAACCGGGACCCCCACTACATATTGTATGAAATTGTGTTGCAGATTTAACTTTTTCAGGGATTTCATAGATTCATGTTAATGTGTATTTTCAGACATTTAACCACTTCAACCCTCAATAGTAAACTTGACCTTCGCCTCTGCACGCGGTCTGCTCTTTTTTCCCCCTCTACACAAAATCTATTTGCCGAAAATAGCCGATCTACAAGCACAGCGCATTGTGTCGCGAGGTTGCCGAGCTTGCCTTGCCGGCTATTCAAACACACCTATTCTGGCAGCAACGCGTTGTGAGCTTGTAGATCGGCTATTTTCGGCAAAGAGGTTTGGTGTAGAGGAAAATAAGAGCAGACCAAGTACAGAACCAAAGGTCAAGTTTACCCAGTATAGAGAGTTTAAGTGGTTACGTGTCTGAAAATACATATTAACATAAACAATGTTAAACACATCAATTGCCGCAAACAAACAAACAAACAAAAAACATTAACACTGATAGTGCTGTCAAAGAAGTATTATGAAATATATGAAATCCATGAAAAAATGTAATCTGCAACACAATTGTATACAACTAGAAGTTCGGGCCGCTACGCGGCCCGAACGTCTAGCGTGACGCGTCGTTCACTTTGCAGTGCCACCTTACAGGCACCTCACAGTGTGAGAGAGAGTTTTGTGCTCTCCTAAATCCACGGCAGGCTTTGAAAGTACCCACTTCAGAAAGAGGTGACGTGCATCACCTCTCCAATGACCAAAACCCACTTTGTGATTACTCAGACCTGGTATGGCAGACCTGTGGGGAGTGTGCAGTGGTGTACAATGTGAAAAGATAGTTGAAATCGCAGGAGATTAAGTTAGCAGTTTATTTGTGTAAAGGGTCGTCGGCGTGGGTTGTGTTGAGGATGGAAGCCGTCGAACTGGTGCATCCTACCTATTATAGGTAGGATGTGATGTCATGCTGTCGTGAGATTACGTCACACTGGCGTGTCTCATCGTGATGTCACGACCGTGATGTCATATGACGTCACACTGGCTACATACAACGTTACAGACAACCGACATGGCGCAGGATTCAAATTGTATATATATAGTGGGGGGTCCCTGCTTCATCTCTCTCTCAGCTAAGGGGTCCTTGGCCTGAAAAACGTTCTCAACAATGTAACCAGTTGCAGAACACAGCAGTATTATTTATTAATGGAATGTGTAAAGTTCAAACTAGCTTGAGAGAATGCACAAATTTAATAAAAACACCTTTGTCAATTATTCATAAGAAGAAGGGGAAAAAAATGCAAATATTGTTGGAATAAATCACACACAGAGGGATAAGCAGCGCTCATAAAAATGCCCTTCAGGCACTTTCATTTAGTTTTAATTAGTTAGTAGTAGGCACGCATGGGCAGCAAAGAAAATCGGCTGAAGGACATTTTGCTGGCGAGTGCTGCTAACACAACTGATTGTAAAACAACGTTTGTAGTCAGTGCACCGCAGGAGGAAATGACTAAAAAAGAAACTTTAACCCTCCTGCAGTGTTCGATTCACTCCCCCGTTATGTCAATGTTCCCATTCAAATTTGACCGGCCTGCTTTAACTGCTCTTAAATTAAACGGAAACAAAAACCATAAATCAATATTTTCTTCAACCAATGCTTAACATGAGTCTCTCCAGTGAATATACAAAGAACAGACACTAAAAATATATTTCACATTCATTGTGTTTTGTAAATAAAAACAATCATAATATGCAAGTGTGTGTGTGTGTGTGTGTGTGTGTGTGTGTGTGTGTGTGTGTGTGTGTGTGTGTGTGTGTGTGTGTGTGTGTGTGTGGGTGCGTGCGTGCGTGTGTGCGTGTGTTTGCGTGCCAGCGTGGACATGTGTTCATGGTTATGTACAGGGTGCAGTGTGCCTGTAGTTGCAATTGTAGGCATGGTATTCGTGGCATGTACTGTATGGCATGGTGTCAGCGGCGGACTGGCCATTTGGCGTACCGGGCAAATGCCCGGTGGGCCGCTGGGCCAGTGGGCCACTGGGCCAAAAAAAAAGTATATTTTTAAAAATGTTTTAGGGTTATTACGGTCATATCCGAGTCGCGCGGCCCAATTATTAGTTACGTTAATGTTTGGGCTGGGATGCTTTCCAGCAGGCGCCTCAGTGCGGCCGCAGAGTTCATGTGCAGGGCTGGGCTGAAACAGTGAAACGCTCCCCCCCCCCGTTGACAAAATCGGGGGGGGGGGGGGGGCCGGGCCGGACCAAAATGCCAGGGCTGAATTTTGGTCCCAGTCCGGCCCTGCATGGTGTTATTCTCTTGAGCCACAGAACCCCTGTACCAGACTGGTAGAGGCTGTTGTGTGGGTAACTGCTGGCTTCAATTCAGTGGTTCTCAACCTTTTCAGGCCGTGACCCCCCAAAATAATCATATTTGAGCTGGGGACCCCCATTTTGTTTGACTCCGTTCCACAGATAAATATTGTGAAAATAGCCGATCTACAAGCTTGTACATCGGCTATTTTTTGCCTCTTTCTTTCTGTACATTTTGAACTTGTGAAATGGGACATTCTGCACAATGAGCACTTTTACTTTTGGTACTTTAAGTATATTTTGCTGCCAATGCTTTTGTACTTTTACCCAAGTACATTTTGAATACTGAAATTTTACTATTTTAATGTTACCTACATTGCAGCATTGATATTTTTACTTAAGTAAAGCGTGTGAGTACTTCTTCCATCACTGGACTGATGTTTTTTGTCTTTCCATAATGGGCTTGAGTTTTGCCAGGGCAGCAGTTGTTTAAGCAATTCTTGCAAGGACTTCAACGTCTGCATCCTCCATCTTGACACGATTGCTCCGAGGTATTTGAAGCTAGACACCGTGTCGAGTGCCTGTCCATTGACTTTTATATCTGAGCGGATGCCTTTATCATCAACTTTTTTCTTTCTGCATGGATCTGTATGTGCCAGTCGGCTGCAATAAAATAAATAATAGATAAGAGATTTGGAAAATCTGAATCAATATTTTATCTGTTTTACACAAGCTATGTTTTACGTGACAAGGCAGACAACTCCTCCTTTGTTGCTGCTGTAGACAAGGATGCTATGGCCTCATGTCCTCCGTGCTGACACTGTGTGTGTGTGTGTGTGTGTGTGTGTGTGTGTGTGTGTGTGTGTGTGTGTGTGTGTGTGTGTGTGTGTGTGTGTGTGTGTGTGTGTGTGTGTGTGTGTGTATGCGCTCGCGCGCGTGTGAGTGTGTGTCGGTCAGTTGGTCTGCCTTGTTTTGTTTCTTTTTCTTCTTTTTTTTCTCCCCAATTTAGTCATTATGCCAATTGATTCCTCCCCACACACATTTCTGTGTTGTCACTGCTGTTGTATCCTACTGACTCACCTGCCAGTGAGGAGCCCCCACCAGGAGGACGTAGAGCCCTCACCCTACTAATTTTTAACAATAAACTCGGTGTAAGTTGAATAACCCACTCAAAAATCTATTAAAATGTTGATGAGCAATTTCATATGTTCACTAATGAAGGGGGGAGGTCTTGAGGTAAAATAAAATTGTTGTGATTCAGGAAGTTGTAAATCCGTCAGATTTGACTCGAACACTGCAGGAGGGTTGGGTAGCACTTGCATCCTCATTGCTCATTCATTAATCCGATGGTGTTGCCCGCCGAATATAGAAGATCTACAGGCTCCCAATGTGTCGTGATCAGTGTTGCTATGCTCATTTGGGATGTGCTTGCACTGTAATTTAACGTCGCTTAACACCTACACTATAGGTCACACAATGGACAATTGATATGCATCTAGGCTAATTCCTATGTTAATGTACCTGGCGTGAGTCGGGAGCCTTTGTACACTTTGTTGAAGTGTGAATTTAAAGTAGTTTTAAATCTATGCGTGTGCCTGCGCGTGCTCCTGGTCAAATAGGTTCTGCACGCCATGCAAGGCCGTCCATTGAGCATTGCACCCCTGGTCGTGATGTTGTGGATCGGCTGTTTTTGGTGAGAAACACCAGCTGGATTTACTTGCGGGTCGCAGGGAACTCCGCGAGTGATTTATTTTTGCAAAACCGATAAATTGCGTTTTGAACCGTGTAGAGCGAACCGTACGGTTCGGTTTTAAACCGAAAACCGCTCTACCACTGCACCACCGCTGCACAACCGCTGCACCACCGCTGTGTGGATACAGTGATGTACAATACAACTTGTATAGCATAGGTCTAAACATACCTTAAGCTAGGGGTCCTCAATGTTTTACAGACCAAGGACCCCTAAGCTGAGAGAGAGATGAAGTAGGGACCCCCACTACACTGTTCCAGATTAAACTTTTTCTAAACTTTTTTATAGATTTCGTAGATAGCTTCATAGACTTGTTTGACGGCAGAAATTATTATTCCTATCACACAAAGATTTGGCGGCCCCCCTTTGGTAACTCTGAGGACCCCCGAGGGGTCCCGGGCACCCGGTTGAAGAGTCCTGCCAGGGATATAAGGGAAATAGAATGCCGATGCTCCCGATAAATGTAATAAAAGAAGAAAAAAAAACATGGTTATGGGATTATCCCTTTCTTATATATTTGACCTTAAAAAAAATGGGGTAATTTTATTGTCTACTCAAGCTTTTGTGAGCCCCCAGACAGTTTTTAAGTTGCTTGATTCAGTATTTAGATATTTGCTATTCATGTTATCAGACATGCCCCCTTCCTAATCAAACCCATTATAACTTAAAATTCCATTTGTAACATGTTAGATCAATTGAATACACCAGTACTTTTTTTCATTTATTTTATTATTTAAGTATTTTTTGTATTAAATGCTGTGAAAGCCTGACTGTTCAAACTGGGGGATTTTTTGGGATATAAGAGAGGTAAGGGAGACCAAAAACACACAATAAAGAAGGAAAAGTTAAAAATGGCGTTGTCCCTTTAAGAATTGCTCCTTGTATTTCACTGGCTGCCTCACATTTTCACCTACATATCACTTACAAATGTCTCTTGGCACACTATTTGCAGTGGAAAGGTTTCTCTCCGGTGTGGAGACGTTGGTGCGTCTTCAGACTGCCTAACTCATTGAAACATTTGTGCACTGTTTACAGAGCTAAGGTTTTTCTCCCGCGTGCATACACTGGTGTCTCTTCAGATGACCTAACTGACTGAAACTCTTGTCACAATGTTTACAGAGAAAAGGTTTTTCTCCTGTGTGGATACGGTGGTGTCTCTTCAAATGACCTAACTGACTGAAACTCTTTTCACACTGTTTACAGAGGAAAGGTTTTTCTCCTGTGTGGATGCGCTGGTGTGTCTTCAAATGATCTAACACATTGAAACTCTTGTCACACTGCTTACAGAGGAAAGGTTTCTCTCCCGTGTGGATACGCTGGTGTCTTCAGACTAGCTAACTCACTGAAACATTTGTGACACTGTTTACAGAGGAAAGGTTTTTCTCCTGTGTGGATTCGTTGGTGACTCTTCAGGTAAAATAACGTATTGAAACACTTGTCACACTGTTCACAGAGGACAGGTTTTTCTCCTGTGTGGATACGATGGTGTCTTTTCAGGTGATCTAACCTATTGAAACTCTTGCCACATTGTTTACAGAGGAAAGGTTTTTCTCCTGTGTGGATACGCTGGTGTCTCTTCAGACCAGCTAACTCACTGAAACATTTGTGACACTGTTTACAGAGGAAAGGTTTTTCTCCTGTGTGGATACGATGGTGTCTCTTCAGGAGAACTAACCTATTGAAACTCTTGCCACATTGTTTACAGAGGAAAGGTTTTTCTCCCGTGTGGATACGATGGTGTCTCTTCAGATCATTTAATTGACTGAAACACTTGCCACACTGTTTACAGAGGAAAGGTTTTTCTCCTGTGTGGAATCGTTGGTGACTCTTCAGGTGATCTAACCTATTGAAGCTCTTGTCGCACTCTTTACAGTAGAAACGTTTTTTTTCCAGTGTGGACATGTTGGTGTACAATCAATTCACCTAAAGTGAGGCTCTTATCACACGGTTTACAGATGTGGGTTTCCTTTCCTGTCCAAGTCAGCCGTTGTTTCTTTAGTTGTTCCCCAAGCTTAGTTGAAGTCTTTATCAACTGTTGATGACTGTAAGATCTTGTTATTTCGTCTGTGCCTCCTTGTTTCTGGCTGGTTAAAGAGGTGGTTATTGGCTGATCAGCATTTGGGTCTGGGAAGATCTGGACGTCACTTCTTCCAGGAGCGGTTCGTCGAAGATGCCTCTATACCTGGACTGTGATGTGGACAGTGTGTAGGTCTATGGGAGTGGGAGATTTGCCCTCCTGGAAGATTATTCTCTCTATCTCTCGGTTCTTTCTCAGCTTTCTGTCACTTCTCTCTAGGTGGTACGGATATGAAGTGAGAGGTGTAAAGGCATCTTCACGCCTTTATATGGGTTGACCAGAGCTCTGCTCTGATGTCACACACAACACAAACTGTTTCCATGTACGCTCACTGCTCAACAACACTGCTCAAACGTGTGCAGTCCTCATTCACTTACATACTGTGAGGAGGCTATGGAGGCTCTCTTTTAGCGTTTCCGTTTAGAGTTTGTTTACGGGCTAAAAGAGATCCTCCAATCACCAGACCTGAGGGAACAGAAGGGGGCGTGGTGGTGAAGGAGGTCAGAGAGGTAGGGAGGGGGGCCTTTTTTTTGTTACAGCCCGGCTTAATGTACAGGTTTTAGGGCCTAAAGCCTGTGCATTAAGCCGGTGCAGATTAGAATTATACATTATACTGTATTGTTATTATATGTGCTTATATCTAACCTTTATATTTTACCATCACTTATAGAACTTATATAATACATTATGAAACAACATGATATTTGGTATAGCTTGTAGCAGCCAAGATGTCTCTGCTGGGCCTCATAGCTATTGTTTTGTTGTCTTGTTATGGCTCACCTTGTAGCAGCTAGGACTTAAGTACAGTACTTGAGTACATGTACTGTACTTAGTTACTTTACACCACTGTCCCTGACCCTGTGCTCGTTGGCAGAAGTACTACCGTACTACTTCTCCCCATATATCATGTATAATTAAAGCATAACCATCACCACCTAGAATATTGTCTCGACTCCTATTGCCTCATCAATTACATGATTGATCCAGAATTCCACGACACCGGGCCTGTGTACCAGGACGAGAACGGAGACAGACACCTTCATCAAGTGGAGTGACACTAACCGTCTCATTGTAAAAAACACAGTTGATCGGTCCTTGGCCCGCAACACACGTTGACTTGCCATGATGAGACAGCGGCCATCAACAAGCCCCGAAAATCATTAAGATGTCCTTGTAGAAAGGAGTCCACACGTAGACAGCATTCTCTGCTGGAAAAAAACATAACCTGTGCAGGAATAGACTGCAGCACACGTAGACTTTACTTTCTAAGGCGGGGATTCTCTACAGACCTGTTACGCCTATAACACCTTAAATATTTTATTTATTTTAGAAACAGTTAATATTTTACTCAAGAGGGGCAAAGCCCGTCGCAAGTTGATGATGTCATTTGTCAATGTGTGGTTTAGCCCTATGGAATTTATGGAAAGAAGAACTATTTTTAAAATAAATAAAATATTTAAGGTGTTCTAGATTTAACATTTTAGTTATAGAGAGGACAACTATAATGTATTAAGGCATTTGGCTTATTAGCCAGGGATCCTTTTAATGTCTTGAATAAAAGCATTTAGACTCAGGTCTAAATGGGTTGATTTCGAGGACCTCCCCAAATGATTTTAAAGGGGTCGCCAGATGATTAATGCTTAATGTGCAACATTGTTTTCTCAACAGTAAACAAACCAACATACAGTATAAGTGTATACAGGATATCTGCACATTTCTAAAGTGACAATTTAAGGACTTTTAAGACTTTTTTAAATACCTGTAAAATGAAAGAAGGAAAAAGACCATTACTGCGTCAAAAGTAATCAACAAACTATACTATACTAATGGTCAGACATTGACCAAATTGTCAAATATTACCTAAGAAAGAGGCATAATTGTCGATAGCCAATCTACAAGCTCACAACGCCTCGCATTGCGAGGCGTTGTGAGCTTGTAGTTCGGCTATTTTCACAATATGTATCTGTGGAACAGAGTCAAACTAAATGTAATGCCTACAATTCCAAGTGCTTGTCAGGGTGGGGAGTCCCCAGTTAAAATGTGATTATTTTGGGTGGTCGTGGCCTGGAAAGATTGAGAACCACTGCGTTAGGCCATGGACCCTCATCTGATGAGATGTATTTATTGTATCTGCGTCACCCCTATCCACACTGCAAACTCCTCTGTGTTTTTTAAACTCCTGAGGGTGTACGAATGGAACCCATTTTGTACACCCTCATTTGGTTAGCCCTCAACCCCCTCAAAGATCCCCGGGGGTCCTCAGAACGCCACGTTCAGAACCAGCGTTCAAGGGCAATTGACCCTGGATGGAATGAGGGAAGTCGGATCATGCTGAGCTTCTATCAGGCAGTCCTAGACAACAGCATTAGACGTAATGATGCCTACATGGACGATAGGTTAGGTATTTTTCCATTTGTTGTTGCCATTATATCGTCGCCGCCGTTGAGCAGAGACCTTTATCTCCATATTTCAACGTTTTATGTTTTGTTTTTTGGTAAATTAATGCCCCTACTGTTGCTCGAGGGCGTGGCGCAAAAGCATAATGAAAGAAGCGTTCGTGTGATGTTTAGTTTTGTGTCGCGACGGACTACGATACGATACGAAAACAAATGAATTATTATGATACATAAAAACATGAAAGATATAAGAGCAATGATGTACACCATTGGTTCTCAAAGTGGGGTCCGGGGACCCCCAGGGGTCCTCGAGGGAGTTCCAGGGGGTCCCCATGCTAAATGATGGATAGTTAGGAACCAAATGGACCCTTATGGGTCTGTAACTCTGAGAGTGTACAAATGGAACCAAATGGACCCTAACGGGTCCATTTGGTTCCATTTATACACTCTCCGAGTTGAATTAACATTGATTTTACAATATAAATTGGGGTCCCAGAGATAGAAATGCCTTTAAATGTGGGTCCGTAGCCTAATGCATGTCAAACTGGGGGTCCTTGAAATTAAAATGGTAGAGAATCACTGCTAGCCGTAAGAATCTTCTCGTATGAGGGTCCCTGGCATATCTTTTCAAATGGGTGTCCGTGGGCTAATAAGTGTCAATTTGGGGGTCCTTGACATGAAAAACAAAGGACTTCTGTTGTCTGACCTTATTTAATTTTTGAGCTTTGTATCTCCTTTTTGAAGGCATGCAACTTATATTCTCCATTCAAAACATGGCTAGTATTTGAAGAGATGTTTCTTGCCAAGCTTACTGTTATATATATACAGTATGTATAGAGTCTCTCAAGTGGTTGACCGACAACTGTAGAACTGTGCTACGAAATTTCCCCTCAGGGAAAATAAAGTCGACATTTCCTCTTAGCCTTATTATAAAGCTTATTACATGTGAGCACA
>NC_139941.1:6803754-6818754 GCF_963454915.1 Gymnoscopelus microlampas | reverse complement strand
CAGTAGTTCTAAAACTTTTTCAAGTCAAGGACCCCCAAATTAAATGTAAATGTTTTGTGCCAGGGACCGCCAGAAGAGAAGATTTGTGTTTTTCAACATTTTTCAAACACTTGAAACACTTGAGTGTGAGCTTGTATATCTGCTATTTTTGAGAACCACTGTTCTAAACCACTGTTAAAAAAAAAAATCTGTAAAATTTATGTTGCTATATTTATAGCTAAACTCTAAAATGACACAGATGCTTTCCCCTTTGTAATGGGTTAAAATGCAGGTGGAATCTCCCCTGCCTCCAACAAATCACTCACTCGCCCTCTTTCCAAAAGGAGTTAAAAAAAAGAGGCAATAGACAATAGTTAGAATTGAATAAAAGTCTCACCTCATCCTAGAGCCTGGAGATTAAGCCGGCTCTAACCTTGAAAAAAAATATGAATACGGTATTAATCATACTAAAGACGTCTCTAACCTTGAGGAGGTTGCCCAAAATGGAAACGCAGTTGAGCACACACCTCAAGCATTCAAATGTGCTTTTCCCTTCGTGCAGTGTTGGTAGAAGTACTCAGGATTTACTTTATTTATTTTTTTAAGTGGCATTCATTACCACAATAAAAATGAGTACGTCCTGTTTTCAAAATGTTGTTTATGAGTAAAAAGTACAGAGGTATTGGCATCAAAGCATAAAAATGTGTTAAACATTTTCGAAAATAAGCAATCTACAACGCGTCGCTTCGCGAACACATTGTGAGCTCATAGATCGCCTATTTTCGAATAGGCGATATTTTCGAACACAAATTATAAAACAGGACGTACAAATGTTTTGTATTAATAATCTAAAAGTAGTTTTTCTTTTTTATAAAATAAAATAAAACTAAGTTTGAGTAAATGCACTTAGTTACTTTCCAACCTCTGTATAGCAGAGGGCCACATGCAAACATTAGTGTGGACATAGGAAATGAATCAGTAGACAACACTCCCTGTTGCTAGGCAACCGGGTAGAACACAACCAATTGCAAGCAATGACAGACAGACAGACAGACAGAAATACATTGATTAATTGATTGATTCATTGATTGATTAATTGAATACTTTATTAGTCACAAAATGTAAACAGCACGGAGCTACAGTATAAGACATTAGACTAAAAGGATAACACAAAACCAATCGTGGGGACTTTCCATTGTGGTCCTAAATTCAATTCGGTTTTATCATAGTGCCAAATCAGAACTTATTGCTTGATTGAATACTTTATTAACAGTTTGCAAAAGGTACAGAGGTACAATTATACAATAATGCTAAAAGGATAACACAAACACTTGTTTCCATTGTGGTCCTATATATTCAATTCATCAAGACATATAAAGACATACAATACTATACAAGAGATCATCAATACTAGGAGCAGTAAGTATTTACAGAAAAACTGGGGAGGGTTCATTGTTTTGGCAAGCTTAGAAGACAGATCAAGGCTCTTTTATGACGGTTTTGAAGGAGGGTAGGGAGTCACACCTTTTGATGTCTGTTGGTAGGGCATTCCACAATTTGGTGGCATAACAGTAGAATTAATTCATGTTTGCGCCAAATCTGGGGGGAATGAGATCAGTGGAGCTCCCTCTGGTGTTGTGCCCGTGGGCATCACTCAAGTCAAACAGGTACATGGGCACTGGTCCCTTGAGTGTCTTGTCTTGAAGACCAGGCCCATTGCAAGTTGCTGTGTAGTCTACTCTGTCCTCTACCCTTGAGCCATGTCCTCTACCCTTGAGCCTGTCCTCTACCCTAGCATAATGACGTTATTTTTTCAAGACACATCATAGAGCAGAGACCCGACATTGTCTCACCCTGAGCAAGCAATCAGTGGTGTAAAGTAACATAGATTTACTCAAGTACTGTACTTAAGTACAATTTTGAGTCTTTTTTACTTTAGTATTTCCAATTTTCAGCACTTTTACTTGAACTCCACTACACCTCAGAGGCAAATATTGTACTTTTACTCCACTACAATTATTTTAAAACTGTAGTTACTAGTTACTTTGTAGATTTGTATTATTATTATTATTACAAAACACACACTACCCACTCCATCCCTATATACATTTGGTCCATTTGAAAATAGCCGATCTATAATCTCACAATTGCGACGCATTGTGGGCTTGTAGATCTGCTATTTTCAAAAGATTTTTAGACATTTTAGACATTTGAAAACTTGTGAAATGGGACATTCTGCATAATGAGTGCTTTTGCTTTTGTACTTTTACTCAAATACATTTTTAATTCCAGACTTTTACTTGTAGCAGAGTATTTCTATATTGCAGTATTGATACATTTACTTAAGCATTTCTATAAAGCAGTATTGATACATTTACTTAAGCAAAACATTTGAGTACCTTTTCCACCACTGCAAGCAATTACAATACAGATAAGTATTAGTAAAAATGTCCTAATGTGGCCTAGACCGTGGCGTCGCGGTCTAGGCACCCTGGTTGAAAATCCTTAATAGCAGTGTGCCGCGGGTTCGCGTCCCGTTCCCGTCGGCCTTTCCTGCATGTCTTCCCCCATCTCTCTCCCATTCTTCCTGTCGCAATACTTTCTCTGTCCCTCTCCAATAAAGCATAAAAATGCCCAAAAAAAAATCTTTAAAAAAAAAAAAAAAAATGTCCTAATGTAAAAAATAAAGAAATAAAAAGTCATCATTATTATATGGATAATATACCGTATGTAGTCTATCAACAGGGAATATAATATGCGCTCGGGTGGCGCAGTGCTAAAATACCTGCCTATCATCGCGGAGTCGAGGGGGTTCGAATCCACTGCGGTGCGGCTTTGTCGAGCATGTATCTATACGAACACAATGTTCGTATAGATAGACGTGTTCAGGGGGAGGGAAGCCGGACGAGGAGGGTGATACAATTGTTACTGCATGTAATCCTAGGCGCTGGGGAGGCACATGTCAGCCGGGAGGAGTGTAGGAGTAGGTTCTACGTCCTCCCGGTGGAGGCTCCTCACTGGCAGACGAGTCGGTAGGATAAAACAGCAGCGACAACACACCGAAATGTGTGCGGGGAGGAAGTAATTGGCGTAACGACTAAATTTGGGAGAAGAAAGGGGCTAAAAAGGCATAAATAAACAAACAAACCCAACAAACAAAAGAAACAGTGAATATGATTAGCATAATGTATACAGTCTGTCAACATTAGATTTACATTAGTGTATCTGAGAAAAATGTACAATTGTCATATATTATTTCTGGGGTCTCAGTTATGATAATGTTATTCTTTGAACTAAAACACAATTAAATATTCATAACAGTTCTCCTCGACTTGGTTAACTCCCTCCACACTCCAGTGTTTAATCAGTGGAGCGCACCTGTCTCTTGCTGTGAACTCTTCCAGTTCTGTTCTCGGCGACACGGCGCGCAACTTTTTCTCATCACAGAAATCCCCTCTAATCTCATCTATCCGTCTAGGTCACCCTGAAATGCCAATAAAGCAGTGCCGGAAAGATGAATTAATCCATTAAGACCGGGAACGCATCCGTGTCATTTTGAGATTTCTCTGGCTATTCAAAAATAGCAGATCTACAAGCTCATAGCGCGGCACCGAGTGTCGCGCTACGAGCTTGTAGATCTGCTATTTTTAGAAAAATCGTGAAAATGTGTTCAAATCTGTGAATATATATTTTTTAAAGCGAAAATGTGTAAAATATTTTGTTCCTGGGACCTCCAGAAGCAAAGATTTGAGTTACAAATGTTCGCTTTAAAACAATATATATTCAAAGATTTGCTCAAATTTTCACGATTTTTCCCCAAAAAGCAGATCTACAAGCTCGTAGAGCTTGTATATGAGCTTGTATATCTGCTATTTTTGAATAGCCAAAGAAATCTTAAAATGACACAGATGCGTTCCTGGATTGAATGTGTTAATCTCAGCCTGTGTGCCTTCCATCCATCCATCCATCCATTCTCCGGAATGCCTTGCTCGCACACTGAGAGACTCGGATAACCCCTAGAGCAGTGGTTCTCAATTAAAGCGGGGTCCGGGGACCCCCCATCCATGGGTCCTTCAGAGGGTCCCCAGCTAAAATGATTGATAGTTAAGGTACCAAATGAACCCGTACAGGACTCTGTAACTCGGACAGTTTAGGACTCTGTAACTCGGATTGATTGATTGAATATTTTATTAGGCAAAAAATGTAAAACAGCAAAGTTACATTTAAAATACTTTGTCTAACAGGTCCGTTCATGAAAGTCCTTGCGGACTTGTTTCCAATGAGGGCCTTGGTATTCAATTCATAGACATATAAAGTGGCACCACGGTTCGAATATCATTACAAAAAAAACAGCAAAAAAATAACACTATGTACAACAAAAAAATAAAAAAGGGGGGGGGAAGATATGTACAAGAACAGGGGGGGGGGGGGTCAGCTGTCTAACGGGAAAATGGTACTACCTCCTCTTTTGGCCTCCTGAAAGGTGATTTTTTAAGGCTCTTTTAAATGAGCCCAGCGAACTAGCATTTGTGCATTGTCGGTTATATGGGGGTTCATGGCCTATATGCAGTGGTTTTCAAACTTTTTCATGTCAATAATAAACTTTATTATAATAAATTATAAATTATATAATAAATTATATTATCATGACATGAAATGCAGCTCAAAGTGCTTTACAGAGCAAGAATACAATTACAGAAAAAGTACTAACTATTTTAACAATAAAGCTTAAAAAGAAAAGCAAAAGCTTAAAACAACATTAGAATAATAGCAAAAGGCAGTGAATAAGGCAAAACAGTGAGGACATGAATAACAACACAGAGATTTAAAAATCAACCAAAAGCAAGAGTAAAGAAATAGGTCTTGAGCTGATCAAGGATCCCCCAATTAATTAAGTGTTTGGGCGTGCACCCCCATCTGAAAATATGTTGTGCTAGTGACCCATGTAAAGATTTGTGTTGTTAAAATGTTAAAAAATATATAAAAATAAGTTTTTTCCTGGTTTAAAAAAAAATAGCAGATCTATAAGCTTCACCACGCGTTGTGTCCCTCAAGGACCCCCGGGGGTCCCCACCCCAGACCCCACTTTGAGAACCACTGGCCTATAATGCATACTGGGGGTTCCTTGAATCAAAAGGTTTGATAGCCACACTGCCTTACATAGAAAACTCCTGCTTCCCCTCCCAGAACCTTGTAACTTCAGCCACTCCCAGACAGACGCTCCAGGCCGAGGTGGTTGATACTGGTTTTTACCAGTGGTGGAAAAAGTACTCAAATGTTTTACTTAAGCAAAAGTAGCAATACTGCAATGTAGAAGTAGCCTACTCTGTACAAGTAAAAGTCCGGAATCCAAAATTTACTTGAGTAAAAGTACAAAAGTATTGGTATCAAAATGCACTTAAGTACCACAAGTAAAAGTGCTAAAATGTTTGAAAATAGCAGATCTACAAGCTCACAACGCGTCGCGTTGTCGCATGTCGCATACCTAGGCTATTTTCAAATAGCCTAGCTATAAAATAGGTCTAAAGTGGTTAATGTATGTGTAACAGGGCGGTATATATTAATGTATAGCCAACTACGCCACCTAGGGAATTGCGCCCTAGGAAATAGTATCTAGGAATGTAACTGAAGTAAACCACCTGAAACATGCATTACTCCTCACACAGTTCGTGTACAATATTAAATAAGGCAGATATGTGGGTTGTAACAAAAGTACAAAGCTTTATTAATTAACAATAAAATATCATCAAAATCAAAGATTTGTATGCAGTGGGATGAACGTGCATTACCACTATTGATGAACATTGTAATACACTGTCGCCTACATTCATATGGGCCAATGCTGGGGGGAGGGAGACAGGCTGACCGCCCAGGGCAGCAGCACCCCAATACACACAGCACATCAAAAACTAAAACAGCAACACAAGGGGGTTACCACTACCACTGGAGCGGCCGTCATCCCAACGTGAGTCCCCAGCACCAGGCCTAAAAACAGGAACAGTACATTAGTGAAGACCCAGATTATACATTACATTAAAACACAATTTACAGTTGGACAGTATTCGGAACGGGGGTTTCACATAACATAATTTCATAAGCCATCCAAAACGAGGGCTGTCAATCAGTGGTAATATACACCAATAGGCAAAGCAGCAGCGCTGCGTTTCCTCCTCGCCGAGCCCTGGAAACACAAGCAGCAGTGTGTTAGCCTACCATAAATAGTGCTTAAAATCAATGACGCAATAGTAGAGAGGGAGATTTAAACATACCGCACAGTTAGTGCCTGTGGACATATTCTGCGTGGTGCAGTCTTACCTACACAGCCAGGGGTAGACAACCCGAGGGGGGAGTGCTCTCGTGGAGAGACAGACACTCGGACAGTTGTTGCACACTAAAATGACATAAAACAACCGGTCAAGTTCATGACCATAACATAACTAAATCAAAACACACTGGCACTCGCTAAAGAAACATACCTGTGCTGATGCATAGTGGACAAACAAACAATACTGAAGCCCAACAGGCCAGCTTTGTTTGTGGAAGATATACATGTATACGTGTCCTCACTGTCAGTGAGGACACGGCACACGCCGGTGACAAGCGTGGCAACAGTACTGAAGCCCAACGGGCCAGCATTAGAACCCGGTCAGTGAGGACACGCACGCAAATGAGAGACAGCAGCTAACCAGGGCAGAGGTGTGTGCTGCTTATGTACTGCAGGTAATCAGCCCACTGATTAGTGGGAGGAGGATGGGCCCTGGGCAGAGTGGGAGACAACGCCCATATTGCTACATATGTTTTAAAATGTGATAATTTATATCTGCAAAGTAACTAGTAACTAAAGTTTTCAAATAATTGTAGTGGAGTAAAAGTACAACATTTGCCTCCGAGATGTAGTGGAGTAGAAGTAAGTATAGACAATTGGAAATACAAAAATTGTACTTAAGTACAGTACTTGAGTAAATGTACTTTACTTATCGTACGTTACTCTACAACACCACTGGTTTTTACAAGTGGAATTTGTGTGTTCCATAATCTTTCTCATCTCTTTTTCACTTCCCACATTTGAATTTCATGCTGTCTACACAATCTGTCCCCTCTTTCTATCCCCCCCCACCCTGCCGGGTCCACAGCTGATAAGGGCTGGATGGATCCTCTTATCAGCTCCTTCCTGGAAGATGGCACTCCTCCTCTCATTTCCACCGGGTGACTTCAATGAAAAAAAGGAAAAGAAAAAAAGACAGTACAGTATCTTCTATATTACGTCTCTTCTGTCTTCGTGTGACCTCTCGCTTATCTCCTTCTCCTACTTACAACCCGTAGAGCTGGTAATGGCGCTTCCCCTCTGTGTTTCAGGTGACCACTTCGCGACCTTCTCCTTCTGTCTCTCTCTCCGCTCTCCCACCTCGGTCTGTCACCACTCGAATAGAACCTGAGGTCGCTAAACCCTGGGGCGCACACAAATGTTCAGCTTGAGACCCAATAGGCTATGTGCATACAGCAGCCATATTGGAGAGGAAATTGGGCCTCTTCTTACTTCCTTCACAGGTGTTACCAATGATACTAATGAAGGCTCTGTTCCTTTCTGGTCAAACAGAGTCAGGGTGCTGATATTGTTCCATGTCGGCTCACTGGAAACACTCTGCACCAGTGGGTCTCAAAGTGTGGTCCAGGGACCCTCATGGTTCCTTGAGGGGGTTCCAAATGGCCCCTTACGGGTGTTTAACTCTGAGAGTGTACAAATGTGACATTTGTACACTGTCAGAGTTATGGGGGTCCTTGAAATTAAAAGGCTTGAGAGCCACTGTGCGACACTAAATGGAGAAATTCGTTAGAATCATTGGTAACACCTGTGAAGGAAGTACGGAAGAGGCCCAATTTCTTTCCAATATGGCAGCTGTGCATAGAGCCTAGAGAGGAAATTGGGTTGTGTCCAAATAGGCTCCATGCACAGCAGCCACATTGGAAGGGAATTGGGCCTCTTCCTTACTTCCTTCAGGTCTTACTACAATTGTATTAATTAAGGCTCTGTAGCCCCCAAAAAGACCCCCATAACTCTGAGAGTGTACAAATGGACTCAAATGGATCCTTACAGGTCCATTTGGTTCCATTTTGTACGCTTTCAGAGTTACACATCCGTAGGGGGCCATTGGATTTCCAGTGAGCCAACATGCACAATATCAGCACCCTGACTCTGTTTGACCAGAATGGAACACAGCCTTCCTTAGTAGTATTAGTACTTCCTTCATTGGTAGGACCTGTGAAGGAAGTAAGAAAGAGGCCCAATTTCTTTCCAATATGTCTGCTGTGCATAGAGCCTATAGGGAGTGATTTCGAACGCAGTCTTGGTGACTCCCCAGGGCCCAAACTTACAAAACTGGGAGAGTGTGTGTTGCAGGTGTGTTTAATGAGCCAATCGTGAAGCAAAACTGTTGCTACCTTTATTGTGACATTTTCTGTTTTTTTTTTGTTAAACAGAGGCTGGTTGTGTTTCAGCCAATCACAGTCTCAGCCGACTGTCCCGTCCCCTTGGGCTATGGGTTCTAAATGTAACACTGCACCAGCAGAGAGAGAGAGGCAGTGCCAAATCACATTTATGTTAATGCATTGCCTATTTCTCACCTCAAAAGTTTTCAGGTATTTTAGAGTACTGTTTAAGTTTAAAACAAGAATGTTTACAATACACCGTCCGTCATCTTGAATTAGATTCAAAACAGAGCAGCAGCCCTGCAGTGTCTCCATAATGATAATCAGCTGCGTGTGGAGGAACATGAGCAATGGGAATCACACAGGTGAATGAAATCATGATTCATGATTATTCATAAACATAGGGTAGCCTGCTGATGTAATCACACATTCATGTTTTTGTATGACAGGAAGAATCTTAATGATTAAGGATGGACTTTTCAAGTCATTTACAAACATTGATTTTTCTTTTTCATCTAATATTATATCTCCATTATGACCACGGATATGCTAAATGTGTGAAAAACATATTTTCTTATTTGAGCTCATCTCTCTAACTGTCCACTCATTCCTTCCTTCATAACTCTGCAGGTTAAGAGGGCTGGTCCTGGTACGATGGAAAACCAGCAGTACTAGAGGTCCTGGTAGGATATAAAACCAGCAGTAATAGAGGTCCTGGTTGGATAGAAAACCAGCAGTGAGTTCCTGAGGACCAGGATTGGGGTTCAATGTTGTGGACTGTGCTCACTCAGAGTTTAGTGACTTTGTTCTGACCAAAGCAGACAGAATTCTAGTCCATTTGGTTCCATTGTGTACACTCTCAGAGTTATGGGGGTCCTTGAAATGTAAAAGTTTGACAACCACCAGTGGTGGAAAGTAACTAAGTACATTTATTTAAGTACAATTTTGAGGTATTTGTACTTTACTTAAGTATTTCAAAATGTCAATACTTTTACTTCTACTCCACTACATCTTAGAGGCAAATACTGCACTTGTACTCCACTACAATTATTTGAAAACTTTAGTCACTAGTTACGTTGCAGATATAAATCATGATATTATCAATATATACATTATACATGAACCATTTTAGCCCTATTTTATACATACTGTAGGCTTTTTGAAAATAGCAGATCTACAAGCTCACAACACGTCACATTGCGACGCGTTGTGAGCTTGTAGATCGGCTATTTTCAAATATTTTAGTACTTTTACTTTTGGTTCTTTAAGTACATTTTGATGCCAATACTTTTGTACTTTCACTCAAGTAAATTTAGAATTCTGGACTTTTACTTGTAACAGAGCATTTCTATATTGCAGTATTGGTACTTTTACTTAAGTAAAGAATTTGAATACTTTTTTCCACCACTGACAACCACTGAGTTTGAGGAACATATGACCGGTCCGGGTCGAGCAGGTCACACAGTGTGTGTGTGAGTGTGTGTGTGTGTGTGTGTGTGTGTGTGTGTGTGTGTGTGTGTGTGTGTGTGTGTGTGTGTGTGTGTGTGTGTGTGTGTGTGTGTGTGTGTGTGTGGGCTGCGGGGAGGTTGCTGCAGTGAGAGGAGCGTTTGTTTCGGGGGGCCGCGGGGAGGAGGAGGTGACGAGGGAACGTGGAGGTGCACACAAGTTGGACATTTAGAAACAGACCGTCTTTGTGTGACAAGCATGCTGTGCGTGCGTGCGCGTACGTGTGTGTGTGTGTGTTTGTTTTGTGTCTCTGGTTGTGTGTGTGTGTGTGTGTGTGTGTGTGTGTGTGTGTGTGTGTGTGTGTGTGTGTGTGTGTGTGTGTGTGTGTGTGTGTGTGTGTGTGTGTGTGTGTGTGTGTGTGCGTGCGCGCGTGTGCGTGTGTGTGTGTTCTGATCTCAGCTGTGCTCTAATTGATTAAATTAATTAGTATGAAATATAGAATTAAACTGCATGAGTAGGGTCATATGTTATCCAGGCCCTGTGTGTGTGTGTGTGTGTGTGTGTGTGTGTGTGTGTGTGTGTGTGTGTGTGTGTGTGTGTGTGTGTGTGTGTGTGTGTGTGTGTGTGTGTGTGTGTGTGTGTGTGTGTGTGTGTGTTGCGTGCTTGCTTGTGTGTGTGCGCACGCATGTGTGTGTGTGTGTGTGTGTGTGTGAGAGGAAGTCTGATTAGAATGAAATATGAAATTAGTGCTGATGAATAGTTCCATATGCAGCAGAGGTAATTGGGTTAAACAGTGCTGCTATCAGCCAAAATGAATGTCTCATATGTTTCACACAACAGAACAAATTGATGGCTGTATTGAATAAAATATAATATTAGTGCTTGAATCTTAATTCCCTTCGAACATAGATAATAATTTGAAACACGTGAAACATATAAATATATGAAAATAAATGAGAACCTCAGTTCGGCGTTCTACATAGATATGTTCCGGTGCGATGCCCTGTGTGAGCAAATTGTACTGTATGAGCATCAAATCAAAAGAAAATGCTTGTATGAGCTTGTAGATCTGCTATTTTTGGTCAAAAAAGATTTGGTGCAGATTGAAAAAGAATGCACCAAGCTCAGGTATAGTCTCTACTAAGTTTCTACTAAGTATAGAATGTTTCAACTGAAGTGCTATAGATGAATTCCAAATATTATCAAAGTATTCTTTTGCACCCCTGGACCTTTATCACGGCACCAACGGTGAGAAACCCTGGACTATGGTGCAGTGTTGATTTTGACAGAAAATCTTCATGTGGTTTTATCCATAGTCGTCAGATTTTAGTCATCTGAAAAGTTTTAGTTGACTAAATAGCATAAGATTTTAAAATCTACAGTTCATTTTGACTAAAATGTATTTTGGCAGGCTATGATGGCGTCATAATGCCTGATTAGACCGGCCAACGAAAACAGCAGATCGACTCTACAAGCTCTACTCTGCAACGCATTTTGAGCTTGTAGATCGGCTAATGTCGGAGCACAACAACTGCACACAACCAAGCATAAAATGACTTGTTTAGTTCTACTGGCTCTCTTCTCCATGAGTCCCTCCCTGACATTTTGTTTAGTTTTAATTCATTTATTTAGTCATAGTTTTAGACATCATAGCTTAGTTTTTATTTCGTTTTCGTCAGTGAAAAAAGGTAGTCGACAAACATTTTTCGTGTGAGGAACGTTCCTCTAGCTGATACTGACAATAAGCCTCCCTGACCTTCCACTTACTTACGTAATTAGCATCCGTGGACAAGCAAACAGTATTATATCTATTTCATTGGTTCTCAACCTGTGGACCAGAGGGCCCACTGGTGGGCCGAGAGGATATTGCAACCGGGCCCCCAAATAATTGTCAAAACACTAAGATGTTATTGATATATACCTTCATGGTATGTTTTCTTTAAAACCTTGCATAGTGTGTTTTTATTGAGATGAATAGGAACTTAAAGTAGGCTACATTGATCCAAACCGGAAACACAATCGATCGATTGATCATAAAAAATCACACCCTGTGTGAAGGAAGCGGTGCCTTTGGGGCGGGGCGTAACTAATTTCAGCCGTGCTCATACGCCAGGCTCATACGCCAGGCTCATACGCCGTGCTCATACGCCAGGCTCATACGCCCTGGACCCCTCTTTGATAAGCACTGGCACGTGTGGCCAAAGAGAGGAGAGATGGCATAGGCAATGTCCAAGTCTGTGTGTGTGTGTGTGTGTGTGTGTGTGTGTGTGTGTGCGTGTGTTTGTATGTGTTGCTTGTGTGCTGTGCGCATCCCAGGCTAAAACGTACATACGGACAAAGTCAAGTGTAGAGCGGTTGGCACTGCTAAAAATGAAACTGATCTGCAATTTTTTTTTAAATCTTGAACATTTCTGCAAATCTTTGAATATATATATTTTTAAAGCGAACATTTGTAACTAAAAGGAGGAGTTCACCCAAAAAATTACTTATTTTCTATCAATTACACACCTCATGAAGCCTTGATTTCATGGATTTATTTTTGTTTTTGTGGCATTCCTAAGACAATAATTTGATGGCCGTGTGTATTTCCGGTAGGAGACACAAAGAATCTACTCTGTGTCTCCTAGCGGGTACATTAGCCGGTAGGAGACGGGAATCAAATCATTAGCTTAGGAATGCGACAAAACAAAAAAGAATCCATGGATTCAAGGCTTCATCGGGTGTGCAATTGATAGAAAATAAGTCATTTTTTGGGTGAACTCCTCCTTTAAGTATAACTTAAGCTAAGTATACCCTGACGACGGGTGCAAAAGGTGCTGTACCTGTTGTTCAATCCTTTTTTGCTTTAAAGCAACTCGTTTGTCTCGTGCGGACCAGGACAATGGTCCTCACAACGTCTATTTCTCACATTCTACTACAATATACTTGTGGGGACATTGGTCTCTCACAAGTGTAGTGATATGAGTACACACACGCACACACGCACGCACGCACGCACGCACGCACGCACGCACGCACGCACGCACGCACGCACGCACGCACACACACACACACACACACACACACACGCACAGATCAGACAGAGGCTACTGGTACAAACAGGAAGCCAGTATAACCTAATATCTGGCTGTCTTAAAAACCAACATCATGTCCTGTGTTGATGACCTCACAAGTATAGTATACACACGTGTGCATGAGGGTGTGTGTGTGTGTGTGTGTGTGTGTGTGTGTGTGTGTGTGTGTGTGTGTGTGTGTGTGTGTGTGTGTGTGTGTGTGTGTGTGTGTGTGTGTGTGTGTGTGTGTGTGTGTGTGTGTGTGTGTGTGTGTGTACGCACGTGTGTACGCACGTTTGTGCACAGAGCACTCTATGTGCATACTGTATGTATGCCCATCTTTCGCCGCAGGCTGAAAACCCACCTCTTCAGGAAACACTACCCTTCCTCTTTGCCTGGCCTACTTGTTGTTAACTAGTTGTAGGAACTATTGTTGTATTGTTGTATTGGATCTATTAGCTCGTGCTCATTTGATTTGGCTATTTTATCTCATGTGTTTATGAAAGTAGATAGCTGATATATTGCACTTTTACCTTAGCGCTAGGTATACTCTTGGTTGCTTGTTTTTACGGGAAATGCACTTACGACCTCTGGTGATTAGTAGTTTTGTTCCCTACCTATGTTGAATGCACTTATTGTAAGTCGCTTTGGATAAAAGCGTCTGCTAAATGACTGTAATGTAATGTAATGTAATGTATGTGTATGCATATATGTGGGTATGTTTGTGTTTACACACGTGCACACGCACATGTACATTCCTGTGACGTGTGGTAGAGTCGCAGGCAGGTAAATAACGGTGAAATGCATAAACATGCTGTCAGCGCGGCAGAATTCACTGGCTGCTACAGTGGTGATGTCAGTGGTATCAACTATCAAAGTAAGTACGTTCAGGTACTTTTACTTTACTTGAGCATTACATCTCAATAGACATCTCAGAGGTAAATATTGTACCCTTTGCTCCACTACAATTTCTTTGGAAGCTATAGATTATTATTATGAAACGTATAAATAACCGCTTAAGCCCAATTTTATACTTCAATCTACAAGCTCACGACCGTGGGCACATTTTGAGGGGGGGGGGGTTCTGTTTCTGGCGGTATATTAACAAGGATAGGATGATTAAAAAATCATTATGTCTCTATTAGCCTTGATGACCGTCTTGACCCAAGGCTATGTCTGTATCAGAAATGATTTTGGACAGGTGGAAAACGTTAGTTAAAACTTTACCTGAGTTACATCTTCTGATAGTTGTACTTGAATGTTGACATGAAATATTAACCCTGTTTAGTGTTTCACTACCGTGAGCGTGACAAAATACAGCTCGTAGTGACGCCGCTCATCAACGCACGTTGAAAGGCTACGATAAAGATACCAAGGATTCGACAGTGACGTCACTGCTATGCAACGCGGAAGTGGCACGGACACAGTATGCCATTATGTTCGAAGCATAAAGATGCCAAGGATTCGTCAGTGATGTGACATCACTGACGAATCCTTAGACATGTGACCGACTCAACTTTTCTCCGTTGTTTGTAAAATCCTGGTGACACAAGGTTATAGGTAATTTCACCATGTAACATTAACAGAATTAAAACTTTAAATTGTCATAACAAATGTAGCTACAGTCAGTAAGAGCTTTATAAGACTGAGAAAAATACTCGGTCTGATGATGCTGCATTGACTGAGAAAGTGCTCAGTCCTACATCCCGAAGGTCCTGATGGCTGCCAGCTGTGTGTTCATCCGTCACGATGCCCACCGTTCTCCACTGCAGGCTCCTTGGGACGAGCCCTTCCGCGTCCTCGAGGCGGGCCCCAAGAAGATGTTTGTGGTGGACATGGGGGGGTAATAAGGAAGGGATTTCAACGAGCCTGCTCATGTGTAGATCGGGCCTAAGCCTGTGGAACTGGCTCAGCCCCCACACGCCGGGGCTGGCCACCTGGGTCTGCCCCTGTCCCATGCCCTCCGTCCGTCGCCACGCCTGCCTTTCCACCCGCGAAGCCTTGTCGTCGGCGTGGACGGCCCCCTGCCCCTACCCCTGCCCCTTCCACATTCCCTGCAACTGTGAAACACAGTCGTTACGGCCGGGTGGTCAGG
>NC_139941.1:6788754-6798754 GCF_963454915.1 Gymnoscopelus microlampas | reverse complement strand
GCAGATCCCACAGAACATGAGACAATACAAGGTAAAAAAAAAAAAAACAGAACACTAAACAAGTAATAGTGCAAAGTATATATAAATAGAACTAAACTAAACTATTTGTTTTTATAAATAAGAACAGACTAAAGTGCTAGTATCATTAAATAAAGAATACAACAAAAATAATTAGTTCTAAGTGCAAAAGATTGCATGTGGTCGCAGGCTTGGTTATTATAACCATGTTTTAAGATTGTGCTGAAAGCATGGAAGCATTCTCTAATGGCCAAGAAAGAGTAACATAAAAACAAAAATGGACCCATGTGTGTTTATAATAGGCATGTTTTTAACACTCAGGAGTGTCACATTGAGTTGTTTTATTTACATTTTTTACACCAGAAGTGTTTAATTACATAGCTATAGCTCCAGAGATAAACCCAACATACTTAAATCAGGATCCTGCCATGTGGGTTTGTCCTACAAATCCTGTCTTTCAAACAACTCTTGTTACTTTATATCATCTGGAGGGCGAAAGTGTAGGACTGTAGGTGTAATTCACTTATTCGTAGTTATTATGGCAGAGAGAGAGAGAGCTTTGTTGTTTTTTTTAAAGAAGAAAAATAGATGATTTATACTTCTTCGCAGGCAGGCGCCGCGTGCCGAAAATAGCAGACCTACAAGCTCACAAGCGACGCGTGCGTCACTTGTGAGCTTGTGAGGTCTGCTATTTTCGGTCCGCCGTGCGACTGGAGCATCAAATATTAGGCTTTAATAAGGCCTGCTGTGCTGCCTGACAGACAGACAGACAGACAGACAGACAGACACACAGAGAGAGAGAGAGAGAGAGAGAGAGAGAGCTTGTATCATGTTTCTCCTCTCCTCTCCTCTCTCCTGGGTCGTCATTCGTCCCGTCTGTCTGCCCGCTAATGGCTCATGGATGGAGGGAGGAGGAGGAGGAGGAGGAGGAGGAGAGGGACTGGCTCTCTTCATCCACAGTACATTTATTCTACATCATTTGAGCTTCATCTCGGCTCCACATGCAGCCTGCCCCCCCTCCCCTCCCCTCCCTGATGATGATGATGATGATGATGAGTCTATCACTTTGTTGTTGTGTTGTTTTAGGCTACTGTAGCACCTTGTCGTTTCCATCAGCGGTTATTTGATTTGATTTGGAAGACGTTTATACGTTTTAAAAGAAGGGGCGTCACGATTCGAATCGAATCGTAACGTAACTGACATTCAATTCACTGAATCGAAATTAAACGAGCGGGATCGCGATTCTCGTTATTTCGTTCTGTTAGATCTGGCATGCGCATGGCCGAGGGAGGCCACGAGGCTGTTAATATGGTCACTTTTTTTGTTATTCTAGATTCTCATTTGTTATTTGTAAATGTTATTATTCAAATAAAAGTGACTTATTGAGAAATGTGTTTCTCTTAACAAATCAAGACTCAATAGCCTATGAATGAATAATGATATAGCTGTCGTTGCTGAAAAAGGGACGTTTTAAAAATCTAAAAGTGAATTGAATCGTGACCTTAAAATCGAAAGTCAAATCTAATCGTATATTAGACAAATCGTGACACCCCTAGTATACATGCTTCTCACAGAAAGAAACATGAAGGTTTGGTCTTCATTGGACAAACAAAACATAGTTAACATAACATTCTCAAACATTTTCATGTCAAGGACTCCCCAAATATGAAAAAGACTGTGCCAGGGGGCCCCCATAAAAAAAGCTTTTGCAGATCAACAAGTTTACGATGCGTTGCGCTCCGACGCGTTGTGAGCTTGTCGATTTTCAGCAAAAGCTAAGCCCTCTGCTATTTTTTTTACCTTTGATTTGACTCTGGGAGGAGTGATTAAGTAAAACTATGCCGACTGGAAACCGGGGTGTTGGTCTGCCCTCAGCCCTCCACTTCCGGTGGTGCGCCTATGTTTTCATTCCCACTAACAATATTTCTCCATGGACCACTAACACCATTTCTCCCAAAGAACATGGATCGTTTTGGTTTTAAGCCCACTTGTTTCTATGATGAAAGAGCAAGTTAAAATGTTACTAACTTTCCGTGGTTTTGTCGGCTTCGAGGACGCTATTGTTAAATGAGTTTCGGTTTGTTTCCAGTGGGAAGCGAGCGCACAGATGCAAATCCCGCCCACTACATTTGATTGGGTAAAGCGCGGCCTGCTTCCTGATCTGAAGGCCCGCCCACTTGTAGCCAATGTGCATAGGTTCTCAACGGGGCTCCCGACAGATTCAAGCGCAGCTCTGCGAGAGATCTTGAGAGACTATCCCCACAATAACAGAAAACAGAAAATACACTAGCACAGAGCCCTGAGGGTCTCCGCTCAACCATATGGGGTTTAAGTGCAAAGCATGTGTCATTTAGCTTTGTCTCAGCTCCACAGCCTCTGTCTCGATGGGGATGAGGCTGTCACTCGTTGTGTTGTCACGATACTGCGCTTTCTAACTTTGATATAAATGCCTTGAAAAAACATCAATATCCGATATATTCTCTTACCGCGGGGGAAAAGGCGGACAAGGCAGAAGGCATAACATTGTAGATCTTTATTCAAGGCTGTCAGTATGTTGTTTTTGTTGCAGAACGATTCTCCTCAGCTTGTCTCTGGTACTACAAAAGATTTTTTTTCTTTCTTGAACATTTGTGTTTTGTCTTTAGATCAGGCCTTTAAAAGTAACCACATTATGTAATTAACTTATCTTTAAATTAAGTAAAGTCAATTAAGAAACGAGAGAGCCGGCAATCAATAGTGTCGATACTGTGGGAAATGAGTTTTAAAATAATCAATTCAAATATTCAGTTTCAATATTGAAAGAAATCAATACTAGTAGTTGTGTAGCATCCGTTTTGATCAGTGGTTTCTCAAACCTTTTCACGTCAAGGACCCGCAAATCCGTGCCTGCCCACCACCACAGAGGTTGTGGGTTCGAATCCACCGTGGTGCATCCGGCTTTGTCGAGCGTCTGTATACAAACCCAATTGGCCCGTGTTCGGGGGAGGGGTGTCCCTGACTTGCATGTAGAAAGCTGTTATAGAAATGCATTTTTATTATTGAACACCAAACCAAAAATCAGAAATCAGTTTTCGGTAGATTATTTGTTTGTAATGCTTCTCGGCCATAACTTTTATACTGTTGGAAAAGACCTCTCTTAAAAATGGTGCCATTGCTGTCTCCATATTTCAACTTTTAATGCTTTTTTTGTTCATTAATGCCCTTCATCATCATCCATTGTTGCTCAAAGGTATTTAAATCGTTTTAAAATTAAAATAAAAAATAAATGGTTTTGGACTTGGTTTGTGAGATGAACACAGCACAGCTCAGTATGTGGGTTAAGTAAGCCTTGGCGGGCCATGAGGCCCATAGGACAGGAGCCTGTCTCCTGTTTCTAAAGCGTGAGGCTACATCCCCAAGTACATCCCCCAGCCATGATATACAAGCACACCCCCTGGACATGACGCTAGTATGTCGCAAGGACTTACCCCCCAATAGAGTCTATGCACAGCAGCCATATTGTGAAGACATTCACAGGTGTTACCAATGATACTAATGAAGGCTCTGTTCCATTTAGTGTAGCACAGTGGTTCTCAGATTTTTCAATTTCCACAACCCCTATAACTCTGAGAGTGTAAAAATGGAACCAAATGGACCCGCATTTGTACACTCTCAGAGCTACACACTCGTAAGGGGCCATTTGGAAACCCCTTAAAGAACCATGAAGGTCCCTGGCACCCTGACTCTGTTTGACCAGAATGGAACAGAGCCTTCATTAGTATCATTGGTAACACCTGTGAATATCTTCACAATATGGCTGCTGTGCATAGAGCCTATCCAACCCTTGATGCTGAGTGCCAAGCAGGGAGGCACTGGGTCCCATTTTTATACTCTTTGGTATGTAGTATGTGGGTTGCACCCATGAGAAAAGGTTGTTTTGTGTTGGGTTGGTGCACTGGACGATTGAAGTCTATCAGCAACAGGGAAGAAACAAGACATATTGGCAATTTTACAAGTCATACCTTTGTACCAAAGCACATTTCTGAACCTTTTTCATTTGATGTTTATTTATTATGTTAAGGTGTCCGCATGTCTATGTAGCCTATATGAAAAGCATAACGAGAGTGAAGTTTGATAAGCATTTAGATGCTGTGTTTTTTAGAACTGGTCCTGTTGGACGGAGTGAGTTTTGTTTACCCAGCAACACCCTGGCTTTTTGGCACTGTGTGTGCGAGCGTGTGTGCGTGTGTGTGTGTGTGTGTGTGTGTGTGTGCGTGCGCGCGTGCGTGCGTGTGCGCTGTGCTGTTTATTTGTGGGGCGGTCACACCTTCAGTAATTGGTTTAACACTGCTTGGTCTGAAGCTGAAACAAAAGCGACTGTTCAGGCACACACACACACACACACACACACACACACACACACACACACACACACACACACACACACACACACACACACACACACACACACACACACACACACACACACACACACACACACACACACACACACACACACACACACACACACACACACACACAAACACACACACACACACACACTCCTAAACGCAGAATCATTACTATAACGGCAGACATATTGCAAACTAAGAACAACATGACACATTTGGGAAAACGTACGGTACGTATTTATTTCCCATAAATCCTCTTGTCTATAGGAGAGTAGTGGTAGCTCTTAAAATGTTGTGAACACATAGACCAGTGATTTGGGCCGTGCGGATACTGTAAGGGGGCCCCCAAATAATTGGCAAAACACTAAGATTGTATTGATATTATAACATTAAAGGTAGGGTAAGTGATTTACTTTGGTTAAAATAAGTGTTTAATAGCTCTATATTCTGATAGTACTCATTGCTATAGAGTGTTTGTTCAGTAAAAGGAGTCTCCCATGTCTCTCCAGCTCTTTATTAAACAGAAAATGCATTTTCAGTGCTCTTTCCTGATTGGCTTAAAATGTGTCACCTACCTGAAATGTACTATATCCTGTTTACTAAAGAGCTGAAGAGACCCCTGTGACCGAACAAACGCTCTGTAGCAATGATTAGAATATAGTACTTTAACCCTTTTAACAAAACAAAAAAAAATACCAAAAAATATCACTTACTGCTTTCGAGATTTTTTAAGTGGGCCCCCCTGATGCGGAAAAGGTTAAGAACCGCCGAATTGTGTCGTAAAGGAAGTGCTGAGGCAACGCTCTCTCCCACACCCATGCCATCAAACTGGGTGACAGCCGGGGATGGATGTGACCCATACGGCACAAGTTTGACGTTGGTTTGAAAAGTTTGAAATTAATCGTGATTATTGATTTAAAGTAGGTTATCGCCAAGCACTTTACTGTCGGGGACCCCAATCTACAGTGTACAAATCCTCAATGCAGCTTATTTAAGCTCTGAAAGTATAATACCAATGTACTGAGAGTATAATACAAATGTACTGAGAGTATAATACAAATGTACTGAGAGTATAATACAAATGTACACTCTCAGGTTTAATGCCACTCCAGAGGAAGAGAGATACAGTCTGTTTTGTCAACTCTGTGAAATTGAAAACGAGGTTAATTTTGTTTTTGTTTTAAATATGATGATATAAGAGAGGTATTTGTTGGTAAAAATGTCTTCCATTTGTGTTGATTTCCTTGAGTTAGATGATTATGAAACACTGGAGATATGTTTCAGGAGAGTAGCTTTTGTTATGGAACATTTTATATGTCAAGCTTGGGAGAGAAGACAGAACACTGTATAATTCTGAGCTGTAATGGAGAGTATTATGTGAATACAAACATGCTGTAATCGTAAAATGGTGTCTTATAAACCCACGAGGGTTGGGCACTTTGTGGGCAGGACACCAAAATTAAATAATCAATCAATAATCAGTCAATGTCAACTTGGACCCCCGGTGGTGCCCCGGACCCTATGTTGAGAAACAGTAGACTACAGCATATTCTCCTTTGCAGAATGAGAATGTGATTGCAGCCTGTTATGTGTGTGTGTGAGTCTTTGTGATATGTCAGACATCTGGAGTTTTAGCCATACCAGGAATAGCTGACTGACTCAACGACTGTTGTTCACATCTCCGTCTAGGGGAGAGAGAGCGAGAGGGAGAGAGAGAGAGAGAGAGAGAGTTAGAGAAATGGGGAGATTAAGAGAGAGGTGCAAGGTAGGCGCAAACTTGGAATTCTCTAAATCTGCACATCTTCTTCTTAGAAGGTCAATGTGTTGCCAGGTATTAAACAGAGATTATAAATGTGTGGAATGTTCTTGCCATGATTAAAGATCCACATTTACAGACTCGGCAATCAGCAGCTGAGTGTAGAAACAAACAATAAGAAGAGAATAAAAACATTATAATAATAATGGATTTTATTTATAATGCACTTTTACACTGGAAATCTCAAAGTGCTACAATAGGCAATTGTATAAGAAAGAATCATCACACCATTAAAAAACATCTAAGAAACTGAAACAAAACATTTAAAACATGAGGGATATAAAGCCTAGAGGTAAAACCAGTGTGGCTTTAAAAAAAAAGAAGTTCCACAGTTCAGGGGTGGCCGAGCAGAAAGCCCCGTCGCCCATGGAACATAGAAAAGAAGATATTTTCTCATTCCCCGTAAACGAGACTAAGAGTCCTAAAATAAAATGACATAGTCCTAAAGAAATACTGTTTGCTTGTCCACAAATGTCTGTTATTTAGATAGCATGTTGTTTAGATGCTAGGTTTGGTGTTTACCTGGTATCCTAGTTGTTTGTAGCACTTAATTGATTTATTTGCATTCTATTTACTCGACCATTTACCCTGTCATTTGCCACTTACTTTGATGCACTTGCACTTTGTATAAGTCGCTCTGGATAAGTGCGTCCGCTAACTGCCTAAATTATAAATTTGGACCCTAGCACTCACTAGCACTTCACTCTCCCTGTCTTGCCACCTCTTCTTTCGATTGACACTAGCGGTTGACCAAGAAACAGCTACTATGGCTATGCAGACATATCTTGGTCACTTGTTCTCATATTGTTTTGTATTACTTGGATTAGTTGTTCTTGACTACAAATATTAAGAATGTTAATTAGACAGATGTTAGGTTAATTGATTACCTGGTATCCTATAGTTTCAAATGTACAGAATGTTATATATTTGTATATATTTACCAGGTATCCTAGTGTATTTGAGGCACTAGAAATGCTCTCTCTGCACTCTATTATTTACCATGTTGTTTATTGACTAGTGTTCGTGCTTACTCTGCTTATTCCGCACTTGTAAAGCCTAATGAATATTACACCAGCCAGGCGAAATTTGTTCGGAATACGACGTCATTCAGAGGTTCAGGCCAGGGTGGGCGGGATCAGAACTGATTTTGGGCGTTCTGTGCAAGCCCCCAGAACCAAGGAGGATTATTGAAGTCATAGACGCTTGTTGGCCAAATCTGGTATTGCAAGACTTCCGCATTTATAATTATAAGTGCGCCAGCTCTATTGGCTCCGACGTTGGAGGGTTGGGGAGGGGCCGTCCATTCTCGAGATATATTGTAACTCTAGTCTAGGGTTCCGTGCCTTCCGAGATGTTGTGATTACCCAAACTACTGTAGTTCGGCTACTTGTGATTGGTCAGACGTTGGTCAGACGTTCCGCATTGTTTCCAGGATACAGCCCAGCTTCACGTCCATCCGGTCAGCAGTGAAGTGAGTGAAAAGCAACGGGAGTTTTGAAGAGACACAAGCCGACACCTCTGAAATGTCTCTCTATAGTGACCATTCATAGACACAAACTATCGCTAGAAAGGGCAACACCTTTCGGTTCGGAGAGTTCTCCCGAATTTAACTGTTGTGGTGGACTATGCAGCTACTTTTAAGAAGCTGTGGATAAGATCGTAGAGTTATTAATTGTAAAAGCCCTGTCAGCACCCCCTAGAGGCCCCACTGCTTCCTTACACCCAAACAAGACATTTGGGCTAAAGGATGGTGTGCTAGATTAGTGTTCTCAAAGTGTGGTCCGGGGTCCTGAGGAGAGTTTCCAGGGGCTCCCCACCTAAATCTGGCCGTTAAAAAATTGCAGATATGCAGATATTTTTTAATACAAAAACAAAAAAAAATCATGAAAGTATTAGAAATACATTGAATTGAATTACTTTTACACAAATCTTCTCTTCTGGGGGTCCCTGGCACGAACTATTTTCATATGGGGGTCCACGGCAAAATACATCAATTTGGGGGTCCTTGACATGAAGAGGTTTGAGAACTACTGTGCTAGAGGAAAGTTCACAGGGGTCACTCAGGTGGTTTAAGGCTCATGCTCCAGGGAGCACACACACACACACACACACACACACACACACACACACACACACACACACACACACACACACACACACACACACACACACACACACACACACACACACACACACACGCAACAACAACAAGGTGATCAATATGGCGGCTGTTTTGAAGCCTTTCCCCTCCGATGGAGAGCAGATCTTTGCTGATCTCCCTCGTGTGTGTGTGTGTGTGTGTGTGTGTGTGTGTGTGAACCACAACACATTTTTACCTTTCTGAGAAGATACATAGACACAGTATCTAGGCTTTGTGTCCAGGATATTTTCACATACATTGACCATTTTTTACAAAATATTGCTAGTGTACATACTCATATGAAATATATAGATCTTATATTTGTTTGTTTTTTCTTCTTTTTTTGTATGGATGAACATTTAGGGGTTTCCTCTCATGTCTTACAATATTTAACACCATCAATTTCTATTTTCATTTTTGTTTCTCTTCAAGAATAAATAATGGTTTGATTGATGGCAACCAGAAGAGTGGGCACTTTAGAAGTCTGTGCACCTCAATGTTAAATGTCATATGACATGAAATGTCAGTTTTTGTAACTTATTTTTCTTGCCCTTTTTGGTGGTGGGGTTGTATGACACACGCACACACACAAAAGGAGGGGAAAAAAGACATTTGTGATTTATTTGTGGTCAGGGTATTTTCCCCAAAAAACTAAGATACTGGCCTCTGACTATCTACTATTTTCACTATTTCTGAAAATGTTTGAAAATGTATAAACATTATTCAGCAGCTGAATTGATACGGATTCTAAGGTCTTTCTACCGATTATGCCACAAAACATATATCATTTGTGATTACGTCCAATAATTTCGATCAGGCGATTATTATGTCATAACCGTCACAGGGTCCTATAGATGTTTGATGATCAGACAGTGTGTTTGTGCAGAAGCTTGGGGGGGGTGGGGGGGGGTGACCGCTGGCTGTCCCGCTGTCAGAGATGAAGGCTGAGCCCCCAGTTCTGCTGATGGAGGAGAATGGAAGTACAGCCTGGGGGTGGGAGGTGGGGGTCAAATCCTGAGAGACAGAGAGAGAGAGAGAGAGAGATGATGAGAACTGAGATGGTGGAGACTAGGAAAGAACGCTTGTGTGTGTGTGTGTGTGTGTGTGTGTGTGTGTGTGTGTGTGTGTGTGTGTGTGTGTGTGTGTGTGTGTGTGTGTGTGTGTGTGTGTGTGTGTGTGTGTGTGTGTGTGTGCGTGCGTGTGCGTGAGTGTGTGTGCGCACTCGCGCGCGCACGCGTGTGTGTGTGTGTGTGTGTGTGTGTGTGCGCGTCCATATTTTAACGTTTCTATGTTTTTTCCGTGAATGAATGCCCCACTTCGTCATACTACAGCGTCACAAAAAAATAGGAACAAAATAGCAGATCTTCAAGCTCAAAATGTGTCGTGTTTTTAGGTTGTAGATCTGCAATTATTTGGGCTATTTTGGAATTTGAATCCTGAACAGTAACAGTTTTGAACGCGTGAGGTTTCCCCCCCGACCGTGACAATACGTGGGTCGTGTGCAAGGGCCCAGCATCCGGCTTTGAAATTGAGTCTATATAGGAAGTTCTATAGTCCTATATAGGACAGTTGAATATATATGAATATGAATGGCCTGTAGTTTCGCTGTTTTATCCCTGCTGGTGTCAGAAATAA
>NC_139941.1:6773754-6783754 GCF_963454915.1 Gymnoscopelus microlampas | reverse complement strand
TGTGTGTGTGTGTGTGTGTGTGTGTGTGTGTGTGTGTGTGTGTGTGTGTGTGTGTGTGTGTGTGTGTGTGTGTGTGTTTGTGTGTGAGTGTGAACTTTGTCCTGGTTTTATGACAGGTTGTCAGATCATCTTTACTGTCTGATTGGAGCAGGAAACTGAACTGTTAAACATCAAAGCTACACACACACACACACACACACACACACACACACACACACACACACACACACACACTGACACAATGACCTCAGTCACACCTCCTGTGTCTGTGTGTGTGAACCCCTGATAGTATAGCTTCATAAGTGTTTCAGAAAACTGTTAGAAAAGACATTTGTAGAATCGGAACCTCAGGCCTTGATGTATTAACAAAGTTGATTTGTGATTGTGTGTTTGCAGGCCACTGCCAGGTCCCGGCCGCCTCCCCTCCCCCGCAGTGTCGCATCCAGAAGTGCACGGGGGACTTTGTGACGCTGACCTCGCACCTGACCCCGGCGCTGGACGGCTTCGACACGGAGTTCTGCAAGGGCCTGCGCGCGTACTCCTCGTGCACGCAGCGCACCGCCAAGTCCTGCCGTGGGAACCTAGTCTTCCACTCGGCCGTGCTGGGCATCTCTGACCTGATGAGCCAGGTGGGACTCTATGTAGCATTAAATGGGGGGGGGGGGTCTTCTTCAACAGGGGCCCTCCTGGTCTGGGGTCCTCATAGTTACTACAGAGGGGGCCGCCAAATATTTGTGTGATAGGAACTTTTTTTACATTTAGATTAACCACTTTAACCCCAATCTGGGAACCCATTCGGTAAAAAAAAAAAAACGGTTGTCTTGGAAAACAAGGAAGTGTTGATCAAATAGAATACATTTTTGGGTACTGCATTGTCTATTTCTCGCTTCAAATGTTTTCAAAAACATTCTTGAGAGCAACGTTTAGCTGTAATTGACATGGCGTGTTTGTTTACATGGCTGTCATGTTGGATACGGCATAAAATCAAGCAGCGCAGCAGGTGCTCTGAGCCCTTGATTAGACAGCGGTCTGTTATAGAGCTCATCGGTCTGATTATCCAGAAATAACGCACCGCTGAATTCAGTGATTGACCAATCAGAATCAGGCATTCAACCAAGCTGTGTAATAAACAATGACAAAAAACACGACCAAGGAGTGGGGACAATTTATTATATCGTCTTAGTCGGGTGGAAACCTCATTATGTCCAAAACTGTGATTCATGAGCTAATCTACAAGCTCAAAACGCATTTCAAGCTTGTAGATCTGCGACTTTAGGTGCTTTTGTGTGACATTGTAGTATGATCAAGTAGGGAATTAATTTTCGGAAAAAAACGCAATAAGTTAGAATATGGAGATATCAGGTTTCTGCCCGACAACAACAATATTATTATTATCATCGTTATTATTATCATTATACAGTGGTGGAAAAAGTACTGAAATGTTTTACTAAAGTAAAAGTATCAATACTGCAATGTAGAAGTACTCTGTTACAAGTGAAAGTCCGGAATTCAAAAAAAAAAAAAAAGAAAAGTATTGGTATTAAAATGTAAAGATGTAATTACCAAAAGTAAAAGTACTACAATGTTTGAAAATAGCAGATCTACCAGCTCACAACGCGTCGCGGTGCGACGCGTTGTGAGCTTGTAGATCTGCTATTTTCAAATATCCCCTGTATAAAATAAGGCCAAAGTGGTTAATGTGTGTTTTGAATGTATGCACGTTGTAGTGGAGTAAAAGTACAACATTTGCCTCTGAGATGTAGTGGAGTAGAAGTAAAAGTATGGCAAGGCAATTGGAAATACTCCAGTAAAGTAAGTAAGTACCTAAAAAATGTACCTTGAGTAAATGTACCACAACTGTCATTATAGAACATCTGATACTTCTCCTGGACGTTGACCATTGAGTTGATTGCGTGTCATTTCAGAGGAACTGCTCCAGAGATGGGCCCACGTCGGCCACGCACCCCGAGGAGCCTCTTCCCGAGCCCTGCGACTACCACAGCCGCATGCAGCACGCCCACGCCCACGCTCACACGCACGCTCACATGCACGCGCACACGCACGGCCACGGCCATGGCCACGGGCACGGGCACGGGCACGCGCACGGCGGCGGTGGCCAGGCGCCGCTCGGCGACGTGCCGCCCGGCTACCTGTTCTGCGGACTGTTCGGCGACCCGCACCTGCGCACGTTCAGGTAGGCCCCGCAGCGTCTGTGTCACTTTAGTGACACAGGTGCTGTCACTTTAGTGACACAAAATCTTGAAATGTTTATTTTTTATTTTTTCCAAAAAAACTGTTAGGATTTAGAAAACCTTTTTAAGAATCGCCTCAGGTCTTAATGGGTTATAGCAGGGGTCTTCAACGTTTTCAGGCCATGGACCCCCTAGCTGAGAGAGAGATGAAGCAGGGACCCCCTACTCTATATTGTATACAATTGTGTTTCAGATTAAACTTTTTTGTTCACTTGGTCTGCTCTTTTTTCCCTCTACTACACCTCTTTGCCAAAAATAGCAGATCTACAAGCTCACAACGCCTCGCAGCGCGAGGCGTTGTGAGCTTGTAGATCTGCTATTTTTGGCTCAAATTCTCCTCAGAAAAGGGATATTAGGATTCAAGTGGTTAAGGTATAAAAAAAAAATCATATCACAAAGATTTGGCGGACCCCCTGTAGTAACTTTGAGGACCCCCTAGGGGTCCCGGACCCCCTGTTGAAGACCCCTGGGTTATAGTATAGCTCAGTGTCAACACAAATGCAATCATACATACATATTATTGTAGTGGTTCTCAAAGTGAGGTCCAGGGTCCCTCGGGTGTACTTGAGGGGGTTCCAAATGGACCCTTACAGGTCTGTAACTCTCCATTTGGTTCCATTTGTACACTTGTTCCATTTGTACACTTTATATCTTGTCGCTTATCTTTTTTTGTTCCAGGGACAGCTTCCAGACGTGTAAGGTGGAGGGGGCGTGGCCTCTCATCGACAACCGCTTCCTGTCCGTGCAGGTCACCAACGTTCCCGTGGTGACCGGCTCCAGCGCCACGGCGACCAATAAGGTGAGGGGGGTATTGTTGTGAATGTGAATATGTGTTTTATTCATGATGACATAACACAACTGAGGGCAGTTAGGCTCTTCTAATAATACGTTCACACTGGCAGCTACAGAAGATGCAAAGATACACAGCTACAGGACAAAGTCTGTCGCTTGTATCTTTGTAGCTGAAATTTAAGCCAGCTCAACTTTTTTTTGTAGCTGTTGTAGCTGTTGTAGCAGCTACAAACGGCGCATGTATCTTTTTACCTTCGTATTTTCGTGTCTTACATTGAAAATGAATGGTAGTCTGTAGCTTCATTGACGATTCAATGAATGCTTTATTTTTGTTTTGTGTGGGTGGGTGGGTGGGTGTTTGTGTGCGTGCGTGCGTGCGTGCGTGCGTGCGTGCGCGTGTGTGTGTGTGCGTGTGTGCGTGAGTGCGCGCGCGTGCGTGTGTGCATCCGTGCGGGCGTACGTACGTACCGTGTGCGCTGATATTTGTTTGTGCCAAACAGTAAGCTCTTATCAAAGGGAGACAGGAAACCATTTTAAACACTTCTATCTGTGTGTTTGTTTGTTTGTCTGTCTGCCTTTCTTTCTCTCTGTATGTATGTCTGTCTCTCTCTCTCTCTCTCTCTGTCTCTCTCTCTCTCTCTCTCTCTCTCTCTTTCTCTCTCTCTCTCTCTCTCTCTCTCTCTCTCTCTCTCTCTCTCTCACTCACTCACTCACTCACTCACTCACTCACTCACTCACTCACTCACTCACTCACTCACTCACACACACACACACACACACACACACACACACACACACACACACACACACACACACACACACACACACACACACACACACACACACACACACACACACACACACACACACACACACTCTCTCTCTCCGTCTTGCTGTCTGTCTGTCTGTCTGTCTGTCTGTCTGTCTGTCTGTCTGTCTGTCTGTCTATCTCTCTCCGTCTGTCCGTCCGTCTGTCTGTCTGTGTGTGCGTGCGTGCGTGCGTGCGTGTGTATGTCCTCCAGGTGTCAGTCTTGTGACAGTGTGTGTCTGTTAGTCATCTAGCCTGTACTTTAATGAGCTCTAATAGCGTGGAATGACATGGTGTGAAAGGAACCCAGTGTGTAGCCCTGGCCTTACACACATAGCAGCTTTATTGTCCTCAGGAGAGCAAATTCCTTCCACAGTCATGTGCATGAGATGCATGTACACACAGGAAGATTTGGCGTGCGTGTGTGCGTGTGCGTGTGTATTTGTATTACTATACTTTCGAGGACCAGTGGTGGAAAAGGTACTTGAATGTTTTACTTAAGTAAAAGTATCAATACTGCAATGTAGAAGTACTCTGTTACAAGTAAAAGTCCGGATTTAAGAATTTACTTGAGGAAAAGTACTGGCATCAATAGTGTAAATGCAAATGTACTTAAAGTACTAAAAGTAGAAGTACTCAGTATGCAGAATGTCCCGTTTCACAAGTTATCATTATGTCTAAAATGTATTTAAAGAAATTGAAAATAGCAGATCTACAAAACATACATTAACCACTCTAGCTCACAACGCGTCGCGATGCGACGCGTTGTGAGCTAGAGTGGTTAATGTATATTTTGTAATGTAATAATGTATATGCAAAGTAACTAGTAACTAAAGTTTTCAAATAATTGTAGTGGAGTAAAAGTACAATATTTGCATCTGAGATGTAGTGGAGTAGTAAAAGTATAGACAATTTGAAATACTCCAGTAAAGTAAAAGTACCTAAAATTGTACTTAATTATTATTAGTATTAAGTAAATACTTCAGTAAATGTACTCAGTTACTTTACACCACTGTCGAGGACCACACGTCTGGTAGAATGTGAGAAATATGACGTTGCGAGGACCGTTTCCCTGGTCTTCAGAGAAATAGATGTTTTATGGGTGAAAAGAGAGAGGTTTACAATAGAAAAAAAAGATTCAGGTTAGGTTTAGGATCAGACATTTATTAGTTAAAATGTTGATGTCCTCACAAGTATAGTAATACAAACGTGTGTGTGTGTGTGTGTGTGTGCGTGTGCGTGTGCGTGTGCGTGTGTGCGTGTGCGTGTGCGTGTGCGTGTGCGTGTGCGTGTGCGTGTGCGTGTGCGTGTGTGCGTGCGTGCGTGTGTGTGTGTGTGCGTTCGTGCCACATATTCTGAATGGCTGTATGTATATAAGGGGATGTACATTGACCAGGAGTGATAGAATTGTTGATTTGTTCGTTTAGGACAGTGTTTCTCATACTTTTTCATGTCAAGGACCCCCCGACTTGACACTTATTAGCCCCGCGGACCCCCATTTGAAAATATATGCCAGGGACCCCCATAAGAGAAGATTCTTACGGCTCTAGCAGTGATTCTCAACTATTTTAATTTCAAGGACCCCCCAGTTTGACATGCATTAGGCTACGGACCCCCATTTAAAGACATTTCTATCTGTGGAACCCCAATTCATATTGTAAAATCAATGTTAATTTAACTCTGAGAGTGTACAAATGGAACCAAATGGACCCGTTAGGGTCCATTTGGTTCCATTTGTACACTCTCACAGTTACAGACCCATAAGGGTCCATTTAGTTCCATTTGTACACTGTCTGAGTTACAGACCCATAAGGGTCCATTTAGTTCCATTTGTACACTGTCTGAGTTACAGACCCATAAGGGTCCATTTGGTTCCTGTCAAACAAAAAACATTTTAGATTTTACTGGAGTATTTCCTATTTTCAATACTGTATTCTTCTTTTCCACTACATCACAGAGGCAAATATTGTACTTGTTTTACTCCACTACAATTATTTGAAAACGTCAGTTACTAGTTACTTTCTAGATTTTGATTATTATTGTTACAACACATACATTAACCACTCATTCTGCATGAGTACTTTTACTCAAGTAAATGTTGAATACAGGACTTTTACTCGTAACTTTTGACCACAAGTCTGGAAGAGGCATTCCTTACCAAGGTGCAAAAGCCGTGGTTAGAATTTTCCCCGACACAAAATCTTTTCAGACGGGGGTCCGCCAGGCCAAATACATGTCAATTTGGGGGGTCCATGACATGAACATGTTTGAGAACCACTGTGCAAAAAGAACAAAAGTACCAACCAATGCTATTACGCAGGTTCTGTAAATGTGCAATTTCTTGTGTTTCTATTTGGAAGCCTCGCTAATGGCCATAAACTAGTTGTGAGAGGCCTGCAGATTGCAGGAATGCCCGAGCCAAGAGCTATAAGGCCATTGGCTACACTCTGTTCATCGTCTGCCATAATTGGCAGACGATGCTTCCTGTATTTGTGAACTGAGACAGAAAAACGTATGTTACCGTATGTAGTGTGTTAAGACCGGGAAAGTGTCTGTGACATTTTTAAGACTTCTTTGGCTATTCAAAAAACGCAGCTCTACAAGGTCATAGTATATCAAGGTCCGCATCTGCGTCGCAAGGTCCCCCAAACGTATATGTTTTTGGCCGCCGACCTCCATCAAAATATGTTGTTTCAGGGAGGGACCTATCCCCAGAAGCAAAGACTTGAGTTAAAAATGTTGTTTCAAAGAATACTGTATGTGTATTCAAAGATTTGCACTATATCTGCTATTTTTGAATAGCCAACGTATAAAATAAGGGTTGGTTCCATTTTGTACACTCAGAGTTATGGAAATTGGGCCTCTTCCTTACTTCCTTCACAGGTGTTACCAATGATACTAATGAAGGCTCTGCTCCATTTAGTGTCGCACAGTGGTTCTCAAACCTTTTAATTTCAAGGACCCCCATAACTCTGACAGTGTACAAATGGAACCAAATGGACCCTTACGGGTCCATTTGGTTCCATTTGTACACTCTCAGAGTTACATAGGTTATAGCTAAAAATCTAAAATGACACAGATGCGTTCCCAGTAAAAAACTACAAAAAACAACAACATAGAAGTGGCATACTTGTACGATTCCCATAAGCTTGTGCATCCTGCTACTGTTTGTGTTCAAGAATGTCTTTGTTCAATGTGAACACAAATAAAGATATCGATTGATTGAATACTTTATCAATCAAAGAATGTAAACAGCACGGAGGTACATTAAAGCATCTAGGCTAAAAGGATGACACAAAAGAGTCCTGGGGACTTGTTTCCGTTGTGGTCCTATGTATTCAATTCATCAACGGAGCATAGAATATTAACACGTTATTGCATGTCATCAACAAATACAAATGGCTGTATTTACAGAGGCAGCCGTGTATGACCCCTCCTTTCAATGGGATTTCATATTAAAAAGTGTGCGTACGTCCAAAGTCTATTACACTGGACTGTAACCTGCACACGCATGCGCACGCACGCACGCACGCACGGACGGACACACACACGCACACACACACACACACACACACACACACACACACACACACACACACACACACACACACACACAAACACACACCAGCACACAAACACATTACACAGGTACTGGCTCTCCCCGGACAACAGTTAAAAACAAATTACTTTTTAACAAGTTGTAATTTGACACAGCTATGCAAACACTCTGACACACATACACACGCACGCACGCACACACGCACACACGCGCACACACCGTGGTGTGTGTTAGCAGAGGTGGGTGTGGCATTAGCGTTAGCGTGGTAGCATCAGGGTTCCGGTCAATGGCTGCTTTGTTCACATGACAGCCATGAAGAACGAGGCCAGCCAGCCTAGTCATTAATGTGATGTGTGTGTGTGTGTGTGTGTGTGTGTGTGTGTGTGTGTGTGTGTGTGTGTGTGTGTGTGTGTGTGTGTGTGTGTGTGTGTGTGTGTGTGTGTGTGTGTGTGTGTGTGTGTGTGTGTGTGTGTGTGTGTGTGTGTGTGTGTGCGCGTGCGTGTGTGTGTGTGTGTTCCTAATAATCATGACTAATAACCTGCCCCACCTCTGACACACAAGGTCACAGCTCCAGTGTGTGTCCGTGTGTGTGTGTGTGTGTGTGTGTGTGTGTGTGTGTGTGTGTGTGCGTGTGTGTGTGTGTGTGTGTGTGTGTGTTAATAATTAAAGCTATATACCTCAGCTAGAGAAGGCAGATGATTGTAGGAAACATCAACACCGCTTCAACAAGACAAAGCTTTCCTTGTGTGTGTGTGTGTGTGTGTGTGTGTGTGTGTGTGTGTGTGTGTGTGTGTGTGTGTGTGTGTGTGTGTGTGTGTGTGTGTGTGTGTGTTTGTGCGCGCGCGTACGTGTGTGCGTGTCTATGCCTAACTCTAAACATGATTTTTAACCATAAAACAACCATTTCTCTTGTGAGGACCAGGAAAACGGTCCTCACAACGTCCGTTTCACATATTCTACTATATACATGTGTGGACATTTGCCCCTCACAAGTATAGTAATATAAGTGCGCACACACACACACACACACACACACACACACACACACACACACACACACACACACACACACACACACACACGTGTGTGTTACAATTAGGAAATGATTGAGGTCAGGGTTAGGCATTTGGAGGTTAAGTGTTTGGGTGCGAGTCACAGTAATGCCTGATTTATACACAGCTGTGTGCCTGTGGCACACTCAAGGTTGTATATATGCTATTTTTGGCGCACGATACGACGCGCTGCTAATTATGAGCCAGACGTTAGGGTTAAGATCAGTGGTGGAAAAAGTACTCCCATTTTTTACTTAAGTTAAAGTATCAATACTGCAATGCAGAAGTTACATGTAAAAGTCCGGAATTCAAAATCTACTTGAGTAAAAGTACAAAAGTATTGGCATTAGAATGTACTTAAAGTACCAAAAGTGAAAGTGCTCATTACACAGAATGTCCTATTTCAAGTTTTCAAATGTATACACATATTTTGAAAATAGCCAATCTACAAGCGGCTATTTTCAAATGGCCGAAATGTATACACAGCAGAAGTGGCTAATGTAGGATTTGTAATAATAATCCAAATCTCCAAAGTAACTAGTAACTAAAGTTTTCAACTAAATGTAGTGGAGTAAAAGTACAATATTTGGATCCTGTGTGTGTGTGTGTGTGTGTGTGTGTGTGTGTGTGTGTGTGTGTGTGTGTGTGTGTGTGTGTGTGTGTGTGTGTGTGTGTGTGTGTGTGTGTGTGTGTGTGTGTGTGTTTGTTTGCGACATTGTATTCTTTAATTGTGAAAGAACAATAAGGAAATGCTGGAATAGAAAGAGGTGAATGGTAAAAATGTATTCTACAGAGTAGCACTGCCCTCTAGTGTCTAGCGGGAGTCATAGCTGTGTTTGAAAACAGATTGACAAGTGCTCATAATACTATTATTAGTTGAAATTGGTCCGGATTTATTAGGGTTCTTTAGTTTGACAGGAAGTAATTAAGATAGGACATCTAGGGACTTTTGATATAAAGAAATGCACACAAAGAAAAAAGAAAATACCATTTACATTACAGTATTTATTTTCACATTATATTTTTTTATATTCATCTTATAGTATCAATAATATCTTATCAATATCAATATTCTCACGGCCCCTGGGGGCTTTTTGTGTTATCCTTTTAGCAGTGGTTTTCAACCCTTTTCATATCAAGGTCCATTATTTATTGGGCATTTGAGCCACGGACCACCATTTGATGACTCTCAGAACCAAAACTTCGAATATTTAGTTTTCGTTGGATGAGATTTTGTCCAAAATTCCATGCTGTATCGATGTTGGTACCATAGGACAGATAACAGGCAAACGTTGATTATTTAACAATAATTTAACTGGAAAATGGAAAACCCTTACGGGTCCATTTGGACGACTTCACCACTTTTCAACATATCTTCATATAATAGGTCCTCACTAATGCTCATGATAAAATGGTAAAAAAAAAATCTAATCAGTCTGTGTCTCAGAGGAGGGCTGTAGACAGTTCAGAAACCCGTCTACCAGTGACATCATCGATGGGGAATCCAAGCTAATAGAAACTGCAGGCTTTGTATCCC